>NW_024467346.1:0-3633 GCF_000600275.1 Aspergillus ruber CBS 135680 | reverse complement strand
AGCGACAAGTTCCATGACTTTCTGTCTGAATTCCTCTATCTTGCAGCTGAGGCAGGTGTTGCTGAGGATGACTGGAAGGACGAGCTCTACAACAAATTGACGACCAAGCTCCAGGAGCTGTGTATTTTCAGTAGTATCCATGAGAGCACCTTCCAGGAGTTCTCAAGTGCCGTCTCGCAGACTGCAAGCCGTCTTGAAGTTATCAACCACCGGACCCAGAAGAATCGAACGTTCACTCCCAACAAGGATACTAACAAGGGAGCCAACCGATCTGGAACCACTGTCAAGAAAGAACCAGCTCTATCTCAAAGCACTAGCAACACCGCTCCGCGTGCAGATGGTGCTGGGCGTGATCAAATGATGAAGGAAGGCCGCTGTTTCCACTGCCAGGAACAAGGCCACCTTGCACGGGATTGTCCCACCAGAACGGCATCTCCAGAACTGAAGGAGCTTGAGCAGAGGACGCCTGAGAGTGAACAGGATGATGAAGCGGGAAATGTCTAGCCCAGGAGAAAGTCTCCGACCTGGGGCTAGATGGTGTCGACCTAGGCGAGTTGGATCTTAGTCAACTTATTGGAGGACAAGGATTCAATGTGAATAGTCAGATAGCTTACAATGGAATTAGTATCCCCCTGACTACCTTGGCTGACACAGGAGCAAATGGTTACCTCTTCATGGACACACAGCGAGCGACAGAGTTGGCGAAATTCTTTGGAATCCCCACCAGACGACTTAGCACACCAATTGGTACCAAGGGGTACGACGGACGAGCTGGTTCAACCATCACTGATGCTATTGTTTGCCACTTACTTGTTGGCGGACGACGATTCCTGAACCAGCCCTTCCTGATTGCCGACTTGGGCCAACATGACATGATCATCGGACGGAAGTGGTTCGATAGCCATGATGTCTGGTTGAACGTGAAACATAGAAAATTGGTCTGGCCGGAACAACGGTGCCACTTGGACGACATCCAGAGCAAGCAGTATTTGGAGGCTCCAAAGGAGATCCTGCAGCGCCCTAAGCCCGACCCTGCCCACCAGGCTGACATGGAGCGACGTGACCAACGAATTGAAAAGGAAGAACGAAGGGAACGCTATCGGGTATCTCGAAAAGAGCAATCAGACCGGCGTTCAGACATGGCCAAGATGTCATGTGCCCTACAGGGTCAGGATATGAACGCCATCGCTGTCAATGTGAAGCCCCAAAGGAAGACGACCAACCAACGGACAGTCCAAATTGACATTGCAGCCATTGGAGCAGCACCATTCCAACGGCACCTGCAGAAGAAGGACACTGAGGTCTTCATTGCCAGTCTGTCTGAAATTGACCGTGTCATTGAAGAGAAACGCGAGAAGGATCGCCAGAAAGAGGATCACGATGAGCAAGAACTAGTACAACAACTACTACCCAAACAGTATCAGGAATATGCAGATGTCTTCTCCAAGGCAGCCTCTGATGAGCTGCCCCCTCAACGGACGAACGATTACCGAATCAAACTTGAAGATGGGAAGGCTGCGGAAAGAGAAGTAGGTTATAGCCCTTTGTACAAACAGACTGCAGAGGAACTGGAGGCCGCACGGGACTACATTGTGGATAACCTCAATAAGGGATTCATTGGACCCAGCGCGGCACCCTTTTCATCTCCCATCTTGATGGCACGGAAGCCAGGAGGTGGACTGCGACTCTGTGTTGACTACTGGAAGTTGAATGCTATTACCCGAAAGGACCGATATCCCATCCCACTGGTTGATGAGCTGATGGAAAGGATCAGTGGTGCAAAGATCTTCACAAAACTGGATATACGACAAGGATTTCATAGAATTCGACTCGACCCGGAGTCAGAGGATCTGACCACTTTTCGGACACGATATGGAACGTACAAATATCATGTGGTTCCCTTTGGACTCACCAATGGACCGGCGGCGTTCCAGCGCTTCATCAATGATACCCTCATGGACTACTTGGACGATTTCGTGACTGCTTTCGTGGACGACCTGCTCATTTACTCGAGAAACGCTGCTGAGCATGAGATTCATGTCAAGAAGGTGCTTGAACGACTGCGTGCGGCAGGTCTCCAGGCCAGCATCAAGAAGTGCGAGTTCCATGTCACTCGGACGAAATACCTCGGATTCATTCTAACGACAGATGGCATTGAAGTTGACCCAGAGAAGACTGCTGTAATCCGCAACTGGGCAGTGCCAACTACTGTTCGCGGCGTGCAGTCATTCCTTGGGTTCTGCAACTTCTACTGGAGGTTCATCAAGGACTATAGCCGCATTGCGAAACCGTTAAATCACCTGACGAGGAAGGATGTGTCTTTTGCCTGGACTGATAAATGTCAGCAAGTCTTTGAAGAATTGAAAAAGCGACTAACAGATGCCCCCATACTACGACACTACCACCCTGACCTAGAGACGAAGCTAGAGACTGATGCATCTGACGGGGTAGTGGCTGGAGTACTCTCTCAGAAACATGGGGATCTCTGGCACCCTGTCGCTTACTATTCAAAGAGCATGTCCAATGCTGAGCGCAACTATGAGATACATGACAAGGAAATGCTAGCCATCATCCGCGCACTACAGGAATGGCGAGCCGAACTGGAAGGACTGCGGCTACAAGAACGTTTTGACATCTATACAGACCATCGAGCGTTAGAATACTTTATGACAACGAAGAAGCTGAACGCACGACAAGCCCGGTGGGCTGAATTCCTCTCCCGATTCTACTTCCTCATTCGATACCGACCCGGACGTGAAAACACCCTGGCAGATGCTCTTAGTCGACCAATGACTGAAGTACAGAAGAAGGATGAATATCGTCAGCAGATACTTCTGAAACCAAATTCGATTGAGCAGCCATTGGAGACTAAGGACACTGGATCAACCATTAATGCTTTGGAACCTACCTTGCAAATAGTTGATCAGGTGCTCAAGGCAAACCGAGAGTCTACGGCAAAGGAATATCGTGAAAAGGCTCTGGAAGGAGTGGATGATTGGACTCTGCAGGATGGATTGTTGCTGAAAGGAAACCAACTGTTTGTACCTGATGATGACCCTGGACTACGCTCCCGATTACTTGACGAAGTGCATGCGCAGGTGTCAACTGCACACCCAGGAAGAACCAAAACCCAACAACTCATCAAATCACGATATTACTGGCCAACCTGGAGACGGGATGTTGAGAGATATGTACGAAACTGTTCAAAGTGTCGAAGAGCAGAAAATCCTCGGGATCACGCCCCAGGACTCCTACAACCATTACCTGTTGCAGAACGCCCCTGGCAACATATATCCATGGATTTCCGCTCTTTCCCAGTTGATCGGAAAGGGTACGATGCCGCACTAGTAATTGTGGACCGATTTAGCAAGAGGCCCATCAGCATTCCCTGCAAGAAGACTGCAACTTCTGAAGATGTTGCACGGATATTTATCGAGCATGTGTACCGTCATAGAGGGCCCCCATCCACTATTGTGTCAGATCGCGGGCCCCAGTTTGTGTCATCATTCTGGAATGAATTCTGCCAGATTCTTGGAGTGAAACTGAAGCTTTCTACAGCATACCATGCTCAGACAGATGGACAGACGGAGATTGTAAATCAGCACATTGTCAACCGGTTGAGACCCTTCATCA
>NW_024467345.1:943-121333 GCF_000600275.1 Aspergillus ruber CBS 135680 | reverse complement strand
AACTGCAATACACTGGTTACACATCACTGCAGGCCTCCCAGTCTTCACATCTGCCACCTGGTCAAACTGTTTCCAACAATCTGACTGATGTCTTGTATCCCAATTAATTCGCTTTTTCGTCCCATAATCTGTCCCGAGCCACCAAGCTACAAAGGCATCCCGTTCCATTTCGTTGTATTTGTGAGTGTAGAGAACATATCCTTGGTTTTGATCAGGGCCCACACGGTGAAGAAAGCTAGGGATAGGAGGAGGCGAAAGCAGAGTTTCAGAGATGTCTGAGTTGGCCACTATGGCATCTTGGCTTCCTGAGGACTCAGGTGTATATAGCTGCGAGTTGTTAGGAAAATGAGAGTAAAAAGAATCTGAAGTATCCCCCTCACAAGCTGAGGAGGATGGAGGGTTGGAGAAATGCCGGGACATAGTACAGAATATAGGTGGGTGTAAGGGAGGGACTAGGAAGGGGGGAGGGACTAGAGAGTAAGAGACTTACAAAAAAAAGATCCAGTATAATAGTCAGTAGAATTTGCAATGACTAGGGGACACAAGAACCAAGTTGTAATGGCTGAATGTGGCCATACCATTGTGCTAGAAGCGGCCATATGCTGCAAGCGGCCATGAATCCATAGAATGGATAAAAGCCCCTCATTCCATAGATAGATTCCCCTTCTTACTTCCTTCCTCTCCAGATTCGATATTCTCGTAAAACACTAGTTTAAATAGGAATATCAATTCATTATTCTCCACTAGCCCAAGTTCATGACGCAAGCGACTTAGGGAGCTGGAGATCTTGAGTGGATAAATCATAATATGACCCACATAGTATCCTGTATCTCACGTAGTATTCCATATCTCATGTAGTATCTCCTAATCTCTCTTAATCCTAAGGGTGGGGAGGGTCACCCACACAGGTGACCCTAAGGACCCTCACATGCTGAAGAGCCGCAGGAGGCCAATACTTAGCGGTCAAAATTACTTAATTTGGCCATCCAAGAACTAGTATATTTGGTATTATTCAAAGGGTAAAAGTAAGGATTTAGTGGCAAGAGAGGTGAATGGGCCATAAATCACTGAAGCTGACCTGTAACTTCAAAGATATCCTTCCAAAAAATATTCCAATAGCCGCTCGTGAATACATCTGTTAAATATATATATTTTCATCGGCGCTATGTGCATGGTTTTCAACAGCTTTCATAGTTCACCCTTTTCGGCAGAATCACTCAGGAAGCTATTTGTTTACTTTGCATTATTTATACCTTCACGTGGCTCTTCAAGATAAATACCTTTGAATGAAGTAATGTCCTCTTCTCTTTTTCCTAGTTTAGATGTTCATCGAGTACATTCCTTCTACAGGAACTAGCTATCATAATACTATATCCAAGGACTAATGTATATTGACTATGTAATGGTAACTTACATATTATCACTTATAATTAATATAATCTTAAAAATTTTGATCAGAAGTAATATAAATCAGAGAGATTTTGTAGGAAGCTATTATGTGAATTGATTCTAGGGCTCATACAATACCTATCATCCGAAGTAGCAGAACAGGAGTAATGTGTTACGGTGTAAATAACAGGTCTGTATTAAGATTAATCATCATTTTTATGCATCCAAATCGGGTAAAGCGTGGGAATTTTTATGAAAATGAGGGTCGACGAGGGTCCTTGAGG
Organism: Aspergillus ruber CBS 135680; assembly: GCF_000600275.1. Taxonomy (NCBI): domain Eukaryota; kingdom Fungi; phylum Ascomycota; class Eurotiomycetes; order Eurotiales; family Aspergillaceae; genus Aspergillus; species Aspergillus ruber. The sequence goes on along the minus strand of NW_024467345.1, from coordinate 119,660 downwards.
GTCACCCACACGAGGTCTGGCGAGGGTCGAGGGTCGGGTGAGGGTCGCGAGTGTTATACCCGCCCCTCGCGAGGGTCGGGTGGAGGGTCCAACCTTTGGACCCTCATGAGGGTCTGGGCGAGGTCTATGATAAGTGTTCCTATTTTTCAATACCATGACGTTTAACACTGACATGAATGTTGCTATAGATCAGAGCCATATCCTCAACAAAATCTGTGCAATGGGCCCAACACACTAACGTTTCATTAAAACTAGAGCCACGAACAGGAAAGCAGAGCTATTGAAATAGGGATGGTCAGCCCTGGTCATAGAAGCCGGACTGGGTCCCTTGCCTTGAACTCGATCACATGCCTTCATGCTTCAGCGTGAAGGATCCTCTGATATGTTCAATTAATTGAGCTACCATCATGTAGCAGATACTCCGTTATATATAAAACAGCACATGCGGGCTGATTTCATAAGTATACTTCGGTGTTTATTCCAAATATTTCAATACTTACTGTTTCTTGACTCCTCAGCATACCAAGAGAGCGTTACCAAAGCTTCGTTGAGTGTCAAAAGAAATTGCCCCCGAGTTACCTATTCGACAGACAGCCATATAAGTGGCATTGATGCTCACCAGAGGCCGAGTTCTTGTATGAAGGTACCATTCAGAATGTGGAATCAGTACGCCGTTAGCTGTGGCTATCATCGCGAAGCGTGCACATGAGCTTGGAGATTTGGCGGCCTTTCCCGGTCGGTCAGCAATAACAAACGGCCTTCGCTGCAACCAGCCTGGCAGATCAACGCTTGCGAAGCATTGGAATCATAGCTGCATGTCATCAGGTTTCACAAAAGCTATTACTTCTATTAAGTGGACCTCAAACAATAAGGACCAACGATGAATGCGGGATTCAGAAATGAACCCAGGAGAGGGTCGGCCACATCATGACTACAGTATGTCTCGCAGAACAGCATGCAATGCTAGAAAATGATACAAGATGCAAGCTCAACATGAGTCTTGAATAGACGGCTTATGGCTTAACACAGCGTGGGTACTTTGTGGGGGCGTGTCATTGCCATAAATTCTTTTCTCGCACTCACTGAATTCAATCGCGAGCACTTCCTATACTTGTGTCGTTTCCCAAAACTCTAACAAGAAACAGGAATATCTAGCCCAGCTGGCCCTATACATGCGGGACATGAAACTCACATGAGGGGTTTTTTCTTCTTCCAGTCAAAGGGCCTAATAGAATAGCTGGTGGCTGAAGTACAGTAAGCTTTAATGCTGATTTGTACACAAATTGCCGCAGCTGTACTCAAGCAAGGACAATCGTTCCAAAACACACGGATTTAGCGTGATGTACGGAAACCGGGATACTCCAGACATTGGCCTACTTTAACGAGGACTGGAGCCAGGTGAGCAGACTCCTATAAGAAGGCCACCAGTTGCTGACCAAGATAAGCTATATAAAGATGCATGGCATACTCAAAGGGATGCAGAGTCTATTCAAGCTGGCTCCGACGTATTTTATACGGAGAAAGTGGACACAAGTTCCTTGGTTATTTATCTCGCACGCGTGGTTATCACTCAAAGTGGCAGCCTGCAAAAATCACCTGGCAGTGTGGATAACTTGCACTCTTGCTAATAACTTATGAGCGCGTGCGGAATGTCATCCAATTGCTAAAAGCAACCTCTGACGAAACCGCCATCTATAAGGGCTTATCTGCAACGGCAACTCCTTCAGTACTTTGAGCATCTCCAGATATCCTGGGGATAATAATCGACATAACGAAAATATGCCGGATGATGATAAGATCGACTTAGACCCAGGAATGCCATGCGCTGTTAGAGAAGTAACAAGCCGATGCAGAAAGAAGAAGGTATACGCCCGTCTGGTGGTCGACATGTACCAGAAGCTCCAACGTGAAGAAGTGACGCAGAGCTCGCTACCTCAACCTTCTTTTGTTACTCACTAACGAGGAAGAGGAACGAATGAGGATTTGAACTCTAGAGCCTTTGACCTAGCTAAGGTAGATACAGATAAAACGAGCTTCGCCACTAACAATGGTACTGTCTACTACTTGAGATGAAAAGGTTCTTCGGGCTAACCAGCATTGAATGAAGATATTCCTATCAGTGCATCATGAGGCTTTGATCACAACGCCTATGACTATGGAGAGTCGACTCGAACATCGAGAAACGCCCCTAGGGAACCTGCTATTATTGCCTTATCGGCTATGATCGGTCTCATACATGAAGTCTACATGTCATGGTACAGGAATTATTTGATATGATGATGACGCAAATTGTTGGAAGACAGCCTTAATCACTTCTCCCACGGGTTGCAAAAAGAAGTGGAGTGAGGCTTGTCCAGTTCACCAGGTGTATCAGGGGCAATTAGCATCACCTCATGTTTATGAACATGAGTGTTGGCCTTTATTAAGACGCCGTCATTTCCTCACGCCACATTTGATTTGATGGCGTGTCAGCAGAATTCCATAATGGCTTAGAGGGAATCGATGGCCTATACCAGTGAGTCGGAAGCAAATGAAGAATTGTTGAATGAAAGCGAGAAAGCGAGATGGACAGCTGTTATGGTGAGATTTTTCCGGATTAGATACGCTTATAGACACGGTGACCATCATGGACAGTAAGTATTGAACCAGCTAATAGATTTAGCAATATTCCTTGCCATTGAAGATGGCTGACAAGCAAACAGATAATGATGCTTGTGAAACAGATACTGCAATTTTACGAGCGTGGTGCGATGAAAGGAAAACACAAGCGGGCCAGCATGGACTGATATCGCCTTGAAGCCCAAGCTCTCAGCAGGATTGAAGAGAAGCCAAAAGGTGATCCTGAAAGCGACAATAGTTCTTCCGGGCCGTTACAATTTGAAATCGATTTTAGATTGGCAATGTGATTTCGCAACTGGCAACTGACAAAAGGCGACGTTACGGAGGTCATCGACATTAAACACACCAACCTCTTCAACAGCATGTGTAGGCTGCTTACAAAGAAGATGCTGGACGACCTCGACCTCCAGCGAGCCATCTAGGGCCTGTTTGGATACTACAGAGCTGCCATGGGAAATCACCTTGTGTCAGAGCGAAAACGACACCCCCAAGTCAGTCTCTGAATCTGCCCCAGTATCCCTTTCGTCACTCCGATGGTTACGGCAAATAATGAAGACGTAAAAGGGAATTTGTATTATAACAGGAGGGGGGGGGGGGGGATTTTTTTTGGGATCCAGATCGAAGGGAATCAATGGTTTCGCATGATGCAGCCCAGGGAGCGACGCTTGGACTATAGTATTTGAGAGGTTGAAAGCTTGCCCGAATCCCCACTTTGAGTCCGATTTAGGTCGTTGTTTTTGTTCGATGGATACTTCCTGGTGTTATTGGAAATGGGCAATATATCAATGATGGTTATTGCAAGAGCGAGGAGCGGGTATTCATTCATTCATCAGATAAAACCATGATCAATCATATCTATTGTACAGGGTAGTCAATATACAATCCACCTAAATAATCTATAGCTTCTCCGTCTCCTCCAGCAGATGGTCAATCTTGAAAACCTCGGTATCACCACGGTTAAAGCTACGCACCAACTCGCTCTTCCGCTCATTGGCTTGACCTCCAAAGTCGTAGAACCGCTGTACACAGCTAACCAGCCAGCTCGCTTCGGAAGTCGACACACCAGCATCCGGCATCACCTGGCCGAGCATGAGTACCAAGCCCTTCGACTCTGCGAGGTCGAGGTAGTTGGTGATAGTGGTGTGAGGCTGGGCGTAAGCACCGTGCAACTTGTATGCCGCAAGCGAGGTGAAGATAATTGTCGATGTGTGGGCGTTCGCAAGCTGAGCAGGTGTTGCGGTCTCTGCCGGCGGCGAAGCAGGTGGGTGGAAGCCCCATTGGAGGAAGTGGATGTCTGCGCCAGCCTTGGTGGTAGACTGAGTCTCACCAGTTTCCTCTCCCTTACCGTTCTTGACGGGTTCTTCTTGCTGGACCTCATTGCGGGGCAGTGGAAGGATGAACTGCGGGTTCTGGCGCGCTGCAGCGGAGATACGCTGGTATGCTTCAACCGGGATAACTGCGCAGATGGAGCCGGGATTCGACGCATGACGGAGTCGCCAGATACCTTCGATTTCCTTGGGCGGGAGATCGAGGAACTTCTGCACATCAATGAAGGAGTCGAGGGGCTTGATACCGCTGGACTCGGATTTCTTGATCTCAGAGGTGGATTCTTGAGGACGGGGAGGAGGAGGGACGGCAGAGGGTGAGGTGGAAGAGGCAGACGGGGTGTCGGGCTCTGGGGTTGCTACTGTGGAAGCTTTGCGCCGGAGGTCTTCGATCTTATCCTTGTAGGCTTCTTTCAGCGACTCGACGTTTTCATGACCCTCCCTAAACTCCTGATTAGTACAATTGTGCTGACAAACAAGATAATATGAAGGATACTTACTGCTTGGCCTTCTGGTTCAGTTTCTCTCGGTATTTATCCAACACTTGACTGGGATCGTGGTGTGTGGCAAGATAGCGGACATCGTGGATTTGGGCCCATCGTCTTTGTGAGAATCGCGTCAATGGGGTTGTCCCGCGCAGGAACGATTGGAACGGACGAATTCGAAGGGATGGCATTGTTCAGGTTGGGATTGTCTGTCGGGAGGAAGTCCATGAGGGCTTGATCGCGGAGAAAATGAGAGTACATTCATATACGGTTACTAAGCAATGGCATAAGGATTTGCACAACATAAGGCGTCTTTGGCCATGGCGAAGGGGACGGCAGTGCAACTCTTTATTCACGCTCAAAGAAAACAACAATTGTCGCTCTTTAATCCGCTTCCTGATTAACCAACCGTGGAGCCAGGTAGCCCAGCAGCTACTCTACGCTCTTTTCTCATAATAACGGTCCCAGACGCTTCTTGATCAGTTCGTCTGGTGACCTCCGCAATTGACCTTCGCAACCCTCGATCTTCCCCCTTTGATTCCAAATACCATGGCGAGCCGGCAGATTACACGACGAGTTCTTATAAGCGCCGCGGTTGCGCTATTCATCGTCTTCGTCCTCTTCATCCAACCCCAAGGGCCTCCAAGTCCTGCGATTCGAGCCCCTGGACATATCGATAAGTCCGCGCCGGCGTCGAGCCTGGTCAAGGATGACTTGCTGAAAGGGAAAGTGGTAATGTCGCGACTGGGAAATGAGACCGTGAAGTGAGACATACTTTATTTCCTTCGCTGGATCGATAACTAACGGTATGGAAAACTAGGGCAGAATTAGGTCGGGCGACGTGGAAGTACTTCCACACGATGTTGGCGCGGTATCCCGAACACCCTACGCAAGAGCAGCGGGAGACGCTGCATTCGTTTATATACTTGTTCTCGCGATTATATCCATGGTACATACTCCTATTTCCGTTGCGACTTCAGAGTGTAATGCTGACTTGAGTTCAGCGGCGAATGTGCCTCGCACTTCCAGCAACACCTACAAAAGTATCCGCCACAAGTCTCGTCACGGAATGCCGCCGCGGGCTGGGGTTGCTTTATCCACAACGAGGTCAATGCGATGCTCGAGAAGCCATTATTCGATTGCAATAAGATCGGCGACTTCTACGACTGTGGTTGCGCCGAGGACGACGAGGAGGCAGCGGGTGCGAGTGGAGAGAAACACAGCGAGAACGGAGCAGACAAAGGCCAAAGCGAGAGTGCGCATCAGCAGACTGGCCATCATGACGAAGGTGGCATGCCGCTTGTCGAAATTTCGAAAGAGGAGTGAGTCCCTTGCTTCGTTTGCGGTCTGAGTTTGTGGTTGGCAGTTGTATACTGACAGACTATGCAGGACCACGCGGGGTTGATTGGCTAAGTTCATATACAGCGGTTCTTTCACAGTTTGTCTTTTTCTTTGTAGATACCCGATTAAAGACCCGATCTTCTCATTGATGGGTTTGAGAGCCAATTTTGTACATATGCGTTTATTGTGATTTAATTGGAATTATACACATATTCAACTTTCAGTGTTTTCTCCCCAAACCCATACGAATCCAGCGAAGTACATACTCAGCAAATAAGAGACCTCGCGAGACCGATATGCTGCAGCTAGTCATCGGCCGCATGACCGAAGATGCGTCTTGAGACCATCTTCCATTTGCCACACAAACACTTCAATGTTTGTATGTGTAGAGTCTGAAGATCTCTAAGGAGGGATGCCGGATGTTGGGTTAACTCTGTAATCTCCAAGCATCATCGTCACTGGTGGATGTCCACCGCGTCATATTGAGTGATGTAGACTATCATATGCCCATTACAAGGCTCTGAAAATAGTACTAATTGTGCATATTTCCTTGAGCGCCAGAGAACACGACCAGCATATCGCTTCCTAGCCATGGCTCCGATTCACCAACAGCATCGTCAACAAGTACTTGTACAAGTAGTAAAGTCCTAAGATATGCATGACTCCCGCGGCAAGCGAAGCACAAGCGAAGCAATAATAACCAAAACCCGCTGGTTGCATATGTACCGTATCCTCTCGTTTCATTTCAACCACCAGATCGCACAGCCCCTCCACGCGCGCGACACCAACATTGCGAACTGGTTCGTTCGTCCACCTCTAACTGCAGTCTCCTGACACTTGCGCTGCACAAGCCCCAATCACGAGCCGCTGGTTAAGGGAGGATCGTGAGCGTATACCGTAATGGTTGCAAAAATAGACCAGGCTGATGGTTTGACCAACGGGATTATGCGGTCTCCTGCATGAGGATGAGAGTGAGATTATCCCGGGGGCGTTCTGACTGAGAATCTGCCGTGAGAGTATGGGGAGAGAGGGGTATTTGAAGTTCTCGTCGCCCGTTGACTTGTTAGTTACTTTAGTTTCTTCCTGGATATTCATGCATAATAGACATTTAATTTGGTTACCTCATTCGGACTAGCGTGATACCCCCGATCAGGACTAGCGCAGTCGCTCCGGATTTTCGCGCCGGCGCAAAAGAGAAGAAAGAAACAAATCGAGAAAAACAAGAAAAAGGTTCTGATTTCAGACAGCCTGGTCTTGAAGGGATTTCTTGCGCCTTGTGTTTAGCGAATTGCGCAGCCCGATTACATTGGATCCCCTCAGCCCGATCTCACTGCATCTGTGTTTATTTTGATCACGGCGAAGGGGCTTGTCCATCACCTTCATCGGACTTTTTCTACATCGCGGGACCTGGGTTGAACCTTGAAAGCTCGAACGTCCACGATTCTAGACCTAAATTCGGGGATTTTCTTGACAGCTCAATTATCGCTGAATACGTGGATTCTATAGCGGGGTCAAGATGGTTTCGTTTTCATGCGAGGTGAGTTGGTTATGGGCCTTTGAGTTGAGACAGTTACCCAGTAGGAATAGCGCTAACCTCGGTTTCTGCCTAGAATTGCGGCGATATCCTCACCAAGAAGAAGCTTGATCCTCATCGGAATCAATGCCGGGGTGCGTCGTTTACCTGCATTGATTGCATGGTGCATTTCCAGGGTACCGAGTACAGATCGCATACGGTATGGCTAGACCTCTTCCTTGCTTAATGCTTATGCGATTCGTCTGTTTGTGTCGCCTCATCTTCTGCTGTGGCTTGGTGATTCTCTCGTTGCATGTCGATAGTCTAGACCTTGACTACATCTGACGCGACTGACAAAAATCTGATCAACTGAGTTGATTCCGCTTGGCTGAGCCATATCGACGGAGATGAACTTGCGCAATGGATAATGATTTGTTCCCCGACAGAGGCTGACTTGAACATCTACAGTCGTGTATGACCGAGGCGCAAAAGTACGAGGGCGCGCTCTATAAAGAGAAACCTACGAAGAACGGGCGAAAGGGCAAGAATGAACCGAAGCAGAACCAGAAGCCGAACGGCATGCAACACCGTGCGCCGTATATCGAAGACGTGACCGACGTCGATTCCCCTAGTGCCAACGGGCGCGCACCACCTGCCCAACAGCAGAAGTCTACAGCTGCGAACGAGGGCAACACCGACAAGGCTGATGGCGGCAAACCAGTCAACGTATTCGACTTCCTTCAACCTAAGACCCCAAATAACGCATCCAAAGTGTCTTTGGCCGAGCCCAAGGGACAAATGCGGATGGTGGATCATGCCCCTCCGATTTTCGAGACTGGCAAGACTACTCCCCAATTGGAAACTCCTGGCAATGATAAAAGTTACGAAACGAATGGATACTCCTACGGCGCAGACCCGCTCCCACAATCTCAGTACTCGAATGCCAACTCCTCGTTGGAGTTCGTGACACCGGTCCCCAAGAAAAAGAAGGACCGCAGCCGCAAGGAAAACGGCACGGTCACCAGCGAGAAGAAGCGCAAGCGGCGCACTGAAGATGTCGACATGGACGATGCGACGCCTCTCGTCGACACTCCCATGATGGAAGCCCCATCCAGTGTTCGGAACAACCCCGGTACGCCCATGATCAAACACTCAGGGCTGACTGGTGGACTGGACCGGATGTTGAGATCTACATCGGTGGAGGGTGAAGAGCAGCCCCGTCGGCGCTACGAAGAACCCGCGTCCCCGATCAAGCGGTCTAAGAAAGAGAAGGATCCCAAGGAGCCCAAGAAGACCCGTGCGGAACGTTTCGTCTCATCCATGTTTGGCGGCTCCGTGGTCTCCAGCAGCAGTGCTGATTCTCAGCCCAAGACACTCCCCCGTCACCGTCGTCGCAGCTCATCTGATGATGGACAAGTTCCAGACATCGATGTGCGCAAGTCCAAGAAGACACCCAAGGTGCGCAATGCCTCCGACAACCAGGTGGTTGCGCCCGAACCTAAGAGCAAGCGCAAGACCAGTGCTCAGACAGTAGAAGGCGATCGTGCCTCCCGGCAGGTCAGCGGCCCAGACGCCGGGGAAATGATGCTCTACCCGCAAACCAACATCCCTACCGACCAGCAACGCGACATGGCGGCTCACTTCCTGTCACTGGTGACCAAGGGTCCTGAGAGCTCGCGCGGCTTCTCGATCAACAAGATCCTGAAGCGCTTCCACAACGACGAGGAGGGACAGCGAGCTGATCGTGAGCAACGTCAGGAGGAAGAGAAGGAGCTGTGGCGGACCTTGCGATTGAAGCGGAACGAGCGAGGAGAGATTGTGGTGTTTTTTTAATGTTTATGTTGATGTGGATGTGTTGATGCATAGCGATGTTTGTCATGACTACCTTGTACTGCATAAAATAATAATGGGATGACTCGAAATGACTCTTCGTGTGGCCCTAGTATGAGTCACTACATTCAATCCCAAAAGGGAAGAGAAAAAAACTCGATTACATAAGCATCACATGGTCCGCCACCGATCGCCGTTCATCTTCAAGAAAGCTGCTTTTGTTTCTTTCCTTCGATCATTTTCCTCCCCATTCATTCTTTTGCCTCCGGGTCTGTGCTATTTGGTTTTGCGTTGTTGCAGGGACGAAGATACAATTTTTACCTCCCTTTTTGTCTAATTTTGCTTCCAACAACCATATTCGGATTGTTCTATTCAACGAAAATAGCAATCGCATGGACACAGCCCAACCGATTAATCGACACTCTCACACCCTCGAGACCATGTCTGGTCCTCCTGACGCCGGCTCTAACGCCAACGTGAACAGCGCTACCGGCAACAACAACTCGCGCCCCAGACACAGACGTGGTCGTGGCAACCGCCCCCTTCGACATAACCAACAAGCCCAAGCAGAGTCATCCCAGATTCCGGATGCCCAACAGCAAGCATCACAACCGCCTCCGTCGGTGAACGGTGGAAATTCGACAGCAAATAACTCCGATGCAGCTCCGCGGCAACGGAGGGGTCCGAGAGGTGGGGGTAGAGGGGCAAGTCGAGGTGGACCCCGTTCGGATGGTGGTGGTGGTGGTGGTGGTCGACGACGACATGGAAGGGGAGGTGTTGATGTGGGACAAGGGCCTAGACGTGCTGGAATTGGTGGACGGACGTTTGAGGGACGGTTGACGAGACCTGAGGGGGATGCGGAGGATGTGGAGGATGCGAATGAGAGATTGAGAGCTGATGCACCTACCTTTGTGCCTGGGGTGCCGACGAATGGTGAAAGACCGTCAACCTCGAGAGATCACGAATCGAAAGGGAAATCGAAAGCGAAGAGTAGTAACCCTCAGCCGCCTCGACCGAAGGTCACTACGAAATCTGTTGCCCCTGATATCGCCACTCGAATTCACGAAGATATACTTCACAACCTCTACGAGTGTCCGATCTGTACCAGTGAACTGGGCCGAAGATCGCGTGTTTGGTCGTGTGGACTTTGCTGGACGGTTTTCCATTTGAGTTGCGTTAAGAAGTGGTCGAAGAATGAAGGCTCAGCGGCACAAGATGCTATGCGTCGACAACAAGAGGAGTCTACCGGGGAGACCAGCACACCTCGCGCTTGGCGCTGTCCCGGTTGCAACCTTGCTCAAGAGGTGTTCCCTTCATCTTACTCGTGTTGGTGTGAGAAAGAAGTCGACCCGCGTTCACTACCCGGTTTACCTCCGCATTCATGTGGGCAGACCTGTTCGCGCGCTCGTAAAGGATGTCCACACCCTTGCGATTCGATTTGCCACGCCGGTCCCTGTGCCCCATGTACGGCTATGGGTCCCACGCAAGATTGTTTCTGTGGAAGGAACTCGTCTACGAAACGTTGCCAGGATACCGATTACGAAAAAGGGTGGAGCTGTAGTGAGGTTTGCGGCGATCTACTGCCCTGCGGAGGGCATACTTGTTCAAAACCGTGCCACGAGGGTCTTTGCGGTGCTTGCGATGTCAAGGTGGAGGCACGTTGCTATTGTGGAGATGTGCAGACCGAGATGCTGTGCAGTGCTAGAGATGAAGAAATGGAGAGTGAAAAGCTACATGACGATTCTGGTGAAATTGAAAATTGGGAAGGCTGTTTCAGTTGCGGAGAACTCTGCAACCGTCCTTTTGACTGCGGTATTCACTTCTGCCAGAAAAGCTGTCATCCGCAAGATTCGCAACCCGCACATTGCCCAATGTCACCCGACGTCGTGCTTGACTGTCCTTGTGGAAAGACACCGTTGACAAATATATCTGGATATTCCTCGCGAACGACATGCGAGGACCCCATTCCCCATTGTCGTGAAGCGTGTGGTAAACCACTGCCGTGTGGACATCCATGTGAAAAGCTCTGTCACACCGGCCCATGTGGTGCTTGTATGCTCCGGGTTCCAATCTCGTGTCGCTGTGGTCGTAATACCATGGTGACGGTTTGCCACCAAGGCACTATCGAGAAACCGCAGTGTTTCCGCCAATGCAAAGCAGGCTTGCACTGTGGTCGACACTCGTGTGCTGAGCGGTGCTGCCCTGGAGAGCAGAAGGCCCTTGAACGACAGGCTATGCGACGGAAGCTGAGGTCGCACCTTCGTCCGAGCGACGAAGATGTGGAGGCGGAACATATCTGTACACGAGTGTGTGGTCGGACGCTGAAATGCGGAAGACACACGTGTCCGGAGATCTGCCACAAGGGGCCGTGCAACACCTGCAGGGAGGCGATTTTCGAAGAGATCCCGTGTAACTGCGGGCGATCTATCCTGCACCCGCCGTTGCCCTGTGGGACACAACCGCCATCATGTTCGTTCCCGTGCGAACGGTCGAAACCTTGCGGTCATCCCCAGACGCAACATAACTGTCACACAGACGACGAGAACTGCCCTAAGTGTCCATTCTTGACTGAGAAGATGTGTCTATGCGGCAAGCGGACGATGAAGAATCAGCCTTGCTGGTTGGTGGATGTTCGATGCGGCCAGATTTGCAACGAGCCGCTCAAGTGCGGCTCGCACTCGTGCAAAAAGAACTGCCATCGACCTGATAATTGCGAAGATTCAGCCCAACCTTGTCAGCAGGCATGTGGGAAGCGCAAGACGCTGTGTGGTCATCCATGCACAGACGCTTGCCATGCTCCTTTTGCTTGTCCTGAGAAGACGCCCTGCTCGGCTACGGTCACGGTAACATGTGGCTGTGGTCGACTCCGTCAGGAGCGGCGTTGCAATGCAGCCAAGGCAGTGGCTTCTAAGGGACAGGTTCAGCAACCACAGCGACTGCCTGTGTTGACACCTTTGACTTGCGACGAGGAATGTTCACGTCTGGAGCGGAATCGGTCTCTAGCGTCCGCGCTAGGAGTCGAAATCAACCAGTCTACCACCCTTGCCCAAAATGCTCTTCCGTACTCTTCCGAAACTCTCGACATGTACATCCAACTTTCCTCTTCAGCGCCGCTAGCTACCCTCCAGACCTACGAGTCTACTCTACACTCTCTAGCAGCATCGATCAGCCCCACAAACCGTTCTGTCCGCTTCCAGCCCGCCAAGCCTTCTCTTAGGGCATTCACCCACTCCCTCGCAACGGACTGGGGCTTTGCGACAGAGAGCTTTGACCCAGAGCCGCACAGGCACGTTTTTGTTCTGAAACCGGCGTCGTGGAATCCGCCGATCTTCGGACTCGGTAATGGATCAGTTATCGGTATTGGCGGTATGAGCGTTGGCGAATGTGTCAAGCTCCGCGAACGACAGCGACTAAAAGAGCGCGAGGCACAGCGTGTCGCAGCTGCAGAGGCGAAGGCATCGCGCGAAGCTGTCAAGGCACAAGCGCAAGGCAGCGTGGATGGCGGTGGTTGGGCGCAGGTTGCTGCTTCAAGGAAGAGCAACGCCGGTGGTTCGCCATCTACCCTGACTCCGAAGACGACGTTTTCGTCGGGATCATATGCTGCGCTTGCGGGTGGTGATTTTACTGGTGCTGGAGCGGGTGCGAAGAAGGAACGACTCGTTTTGCGCTCTAGTGTTGGTACTGGGAAGCAGTTGAGTAAGGTTCAAGAACCTGTTGCAGATAGCTGGGAGGAAGAGGAGGAGAAGGAGGAGGAGCAGGAGAGGAAACTCGAGGACGTGGATGGTGCGGATGATGCTGACAGTGGCCATGCCGATGACGCTCAAATGCAAACGCAAGAACCAGAAGTTGATGCAAAGGAACAGGAGGGGAAACTCGAAGGTCCAGGAGCTGACGGGGGGCATATTAATGACAGTCACACGCAAGAAGCACGAGTTTATGTTGAAGAGCACAAAGGTGATGATGCTGCGGTTGGAGCTGCGGCTTCAGGAAGCTGAGATGGGAGTCTTTCGTTATGATAATGGATGATTGAATTGCATGCTAGCATTAGCGAGGTGTTGTTCTGCTTGCAAGCATGGCATAGTATGCCTAGTTCGGATAGAAAAAAATCCGCTGATTCTGCACTCGTTCCTGTAGGAAGTCACTCCGTACCTGTAGCAGTAGTATGCCGCTGATCCAAAAGATTGCTAATGGGATACGGGGCACGCAACGATCACCGGCCACAGGTCACGAGAACAACGAGGCTACGAACACCTCCCCTTATGCTCTTAACGCCGATGTCTCACCCTGCTCATTGCACATCCCCGAGGCTACAATACTCCGAGCTACGAGCTACAAATCACCACGTCTCACCTACACTCATTTCTATCCTATGTATGGGATGCAAGCATGATGCACAGCAGATCTCAGCCCAGTTGGACAAGTAAGGCAAGACAGATGGGATGAGAGCTTAACCGTCGATACTCATTTCGGGATCTCGTAACGCGTACCCCTGATATTAATATTATACGGAGTAAAAAGAAACCATAATCCAGACGCCAACCAGTGGCATTCTACGGATTTATAATGACTGTGCATAGCATCGGAATACGGGATGTAAAGTGCAATCTGGGCAAGTCAAGCTTTCCAGAACTGCTGATCAGATCAGCATGAACGGAGTGAAACGCCTGGAGAGTACGGATCTGCGGTGCGGTGGATGGGGATGGGGATGCAGTAGCATCCGTCGTTGCTTCTGCGGCACCAGCTCAAGGCAAAGCAAGGAAAGTAAACTGACACCCCACGTAGCGCGGATATAACCAGGAGTTCGCCGTGTTAGTCTGTTTTCGAGAATGCGGGCTCTCCGGGTATGTTCCCACCTGCCGCTACCGCCGGCGATGGCAGTACTAGACATTAGATATTAGGTAACTGGTTAACTAGTGAATCCGGCTATCATTATTACTGTGAGCCTTTAGCGGTGCGTTGGTTGGTTGTCGTATGATTTAGTGAGCTGATCTGCATGCCGGCACTCATGTACTATGTACTAGTGCAGGAATGGAGTAGTGTAGCTGATGCATCAGCTCATTTTGTCTGAAACAGCCGTTTTCGAATGTGGAAGGCATCGTCAGCCTTGTCAGAGGATGCATTAGTACGGAGTACGGAGTACGGCGTACGGCACACACACCGGGGTGTCGGTGGACGGTGGATGGCGGGTGTATGCCAGGATAGGATGCAAGTCCGCAATCAACGGTACTGCTTTTGGCTACAGTGTACAATTTTACAATTTCTTTTTTTGTTGGTAGGTATCGGAGCAGGCGGATTGAATCGGACACGCCACGCTCAGCGCACCTCGAAGGAATCGCACAGACAGGAGTGCTGTAATTTCAATTTGACCGTTTGTGATTGGATTCACAGTTTGTTATTGTGCGCATTTGCTTGTTCGTTCCGTGTGAGTCCTTTTCTTCCCTTCCCAAAGTACGCAACATCCCAACAGAATAGACACTTGACCAGACAGATCGGGTAATAACAGCGACAGAACCAACTCAACGCCACACGGGCCATCGGCTGTAGACGAGCCACTGGAGCTGGGACAAGTCTGATGTCCGGGCAGCCGACAATCGGCGCTGGTGCCAAGGCTTGATTAGATTGATTAGATAGATCTTATCATCAGTCAGTGGCAAGAAGTCTTCTTTGTTTGGTGGATTTGGGTGTGTTTGCGGTAGACAAGTTCCTGTAACCACGGAGTTGTCACGGTCATTCCGAAGTGGACACTCCGATATGACACGCCATGGCAATCCACGATGGGAGTTTGCTCCGGGGAGAGGCGTCGAGGGAGGCGTCGGGGTGAGCCGTCACCGCTCGGGTCCACCGAGAAAGAGGGAGAAAGAAAGAAAAAACAAAATTCGCTGTCTTAACTCTATGCTACGATGGTAATAATTGAATCGTCTAATGATACGACTTCTTCCACAAAATGCGAAATAATGTGGTCAGTTTCAATTACTATTGTTATGTACAGTACCGCTGTCGGCAGTAAGACATTGCCTAGGCATCTCCCCACCTGTCCAGATTCCCGGGCCATTGCTTCAGTCGGTCAATCGGCCGCGTGGGATGACTGCACTTGTACGTACACTGTGTGCAATGTCTGATATAGAACATCGATGGAAGATATAGATTAGTATTCTCCTCACTGCAATTGGTGACTACCTGCCTATCTTTCTACAAGTATATACTCCGTGGGATACAGGAGTGGTGAGTAGTGAATGGGGGAGTCGATGATGACTACTTCCAGCTCGACCCACATGACCCAGTCTATATAGTGGGTAATTTTTCTGAAACCACCAATGAAAGGTACAATGGCACAAATATCCACTGCTGATTGGCTCCATCACGGAAGTTATCTGATCCGCTACCCACTCTGTTATCTGATCCGACATTTAAATACAATTTTCTTATTGGGTGGAGGCAGAACGAAGACCCACCGCGCGTCCTGCGGGCAAGCGAAAATTTGTCACGCTAGTCCCGATTCGGCACTCACTCCACCGACTGGCCGTCCGTGAAATATACAAAAGAGCGAGATCCCCTGCCCCGATCTTCTGATCCTCTACCCATACTACTCCTCTCTCACGCCAATTGTTCTCGCCAAGACACTGTTCTATTTGATCTTCTATCACACTATAGATCAACATGGGTGTCTTCGATGTCATTCGGGGTCGCAAGGACAGCCACATCGTCGAGGACCTGGGCTACTCGGAGAGCCATGAGCCCAAGAACCTAGGCGATGGGCCAGAGACCCCCCCGACGGATAGCGATATCAGACTCAGCTTGGAGGAACGTAATGAGAGGAATGTCCAGCTGCATCCCGACGAGGTCACCAAGGAGGCTCATCTGGGTGTGCAAAAAGCCGAGGCGTCGGCTATAGTCTGGACTAAGCCCGCGCTGTTTGGGACTTATGCTTGGTATGTCACCTACTCCCTATGGTAATGAACGAAACTAACAGGTATAGGATCTGGGTTTGTTTCTTCATGCTGGCCTTCCACTCCTCCATCAACAGCAACGTCATCAACAAAGCCTACAGCAGCTTCTCATCCGCCCCCCAAATCAGTACCTCCAACATCCTGTACAGTATCATCGGTGGTGTACTGAAACTCCCCATCGCCAAGACCATCAACATCTGGGGTCGTGCTGAGGGTTACCTGGTTTTCCTCGGTGTCTACGTTCTGGGTCTGATTATCCTGGCCGCTTGCAACAACCCCGACTCCTACGCCGCCGGTTACGTGCTGTACTGGATTGGATACGATGCCATTTACCTGATCCTGCAGATTTTCGTCGCTGATACCTCCGGTCTGCGGAACCGTGCTTTTGCGTTCGCCTTTGCTAGCACGCCTTTTATCTGCACTGCTTTTGTTGGTCCGCGGGCGGCTGAGTCGTTTATCAACATGACGAGCTGGCGTTGGGCGTATGGTGCATTTACCATCATCCAGCCTTTCGTCTTTGCGCCGCTGGCCTTCGTCTTCAAGTACTATGAGAAAAAGGCAGAGAGAATGGGTTTGTACAAGCGTGAGCCCAGTGGTCGGACCCTCTCGCAGTCTATTGTCCACTATATCCATGAATTCGACAGTATGTCCCCTTATCTTGCTCTGGAAAAGCGTATGCTAACCTAACAGTCATCGGTGCATTCCTGTTGATGGCCGCTTGGGTCCTCCTCCTCCTTCCCTTTGGTCTGCAGCAATATGGCCGCTCCACATACAGCAGCCCTACCTTCATCGCCATGATTGTCGTCGGATTCTGCCTGATGTTTGTCTTCGCCGCCTGGGAGAAATGGGGTACTCGCGTGCACTTCGTCCAATACGAACTCCTCAAGAAGCGCACCGTTCTTGGCGCCTGCTGTCTCTCCGCCGTCACCTACTTCAGTTTCTACTGCTGGGATCTGTACTACTACAACTTCTGCCTGGTCGTCTACGACCTCTCCATCACCCTCGCCGGCTACATGGGCCAGATCTACAACGTCGGCTCTTGCTTCTGGGGTGTCGTCTTCGGTCTCTGGGTCCGCTACACCAAGACCTTCAAGAACACCTGTCTCTTCTTCGGTCTTCCCCTCCTCATCCTAGGTGCCGGTCTCATGATTCACTTCCGTGGCCAAGGTGACCACAGCGACATCGGCTACGTGATCATGTCCCAGATCTTCATCGCTTTCGGCGGCGGCACCCTCGTCATCGGCGCCGACATGGCCGTCATGGCCTCCGCCGACCGCGAAGGTGTCCCCATGATGCTCGCGCTACTGGGTCTCTTCAACAGCCTTGGCGGCTCTGTTGGCTACGCTGTCGCCGCCGCCATCTACGCCAACACCTTCCCCGGCGCACTGCTCTCGAACCTCCCCGAGTCCACCAAGTCCAAGTTCAACGACCTCTACACGACCGGTTACACCGAGCAGATGAAGTACCCGCCTGGCGATCCTACACGTGAAGCCGCGAACCTGGCCTGGAGTACGAGTCAGTACTACGGAGCTATCGCTGCGACGGCGTTCTTAGGACTCGCGATTCCTTGTATCGCGGTGTGGAAGAACTACCGTGTTGACAAGAAGCAGAACAAGGGTGTTGTTATTTAATTTCTTTTCGTGCATATTCCTTTTCTTTTTTTTATATTCTTTTTTCTTTTCTTTTTTCCTTGTTTCTCTCCACCACTGATGAGATGATACCCTCTTGGGACTCGCAAAAGCGGCATATATATTTTTTTCTTTTTGATTTGCACCTGCAATTGCATATAGAGACGATGGGTTGGATTTGGATTGGATATATTACCACTTCCTGTGCAATGACCCCGGGTCTATAGAGTAGACCGGACTGACTTGACTGTGAATAGTAGCTTAGCTTGATGACTTTGGCTGTTAATAATATTTATTTCTTTGATTCGTGAACGAGTAGTATGCTTGTACCACCAGTGCTGAATAGACCCTAGTTATTACGGTCTAACGTTGAAGTCTTAACTTCATTTTTATCGTGATTTCCTCATAGCAGATGCTCTGGCAATGGTTAAAGGGGAGAAAAAAAAAATCATCAATCGAGTATACATCGTTAATAGCCAAAGAATTCTAAAAGTGAGTGAATACCCACAATGCAAGCAAGCCAATTGCTCAGATAACTAGAGTAGCAGAAGGTAAGTGAATCCAATCCAATCTACTTTACTCTGCAACAACTCTGCTCCGAGTCATCCAGAGAATCCGACAATATATATCGCCTTACTGTTCTATAAACCCAAGTTAAGCCAGGGAAGCTCTGAAGTCCTAAGTCTCATCCATAACGGATTGTCCATGCTAGTATACACTCTTATAACCGGGTAGTTGATGGGGTTTTAGTGTCCCTGCCCCTGTCGTGGTCACTCTCATTCTAATCACTATAAAAGAAAACGCACGGCATCCTCGCCATACGAGCACATACTCATGAATCCAAATTGTCACACCCGGACTTTGTGTACTCACACGACTAGACAAGGTCCTGTGCCTTGCCCTGTGGATTTGAGTATGACATGTCGCATTATGCATGCTTTCTATGTTATACTCGATAAAGAGAACCGACAGGGCTTCTACAACATGTGCACGTCCCGGATTTCTCAAGACAAGTCACGGTATACATACTTACCAAGAGATCCTAACCACTTTTCGATTCCCTACCAAGCCAGGTAAAAAGCCATCTTTGTCTTGCGCCCGATCTAAAGCAACATCATATCTCCAAATATATAATTCTTCTAGATTTTTATGTCCACGGATACAAGAACAACCAAGTATAATAATAACGTCCAGACTATCGCTTTCTAGTACGCAGTTTCGAAAATGCGCAAGATACAGTCTTCTTTCATAATTTACCCATTATCTGGACATGACAAAATGTATCTTCCAGTAACCCATCTCATATCCAAGCATTGCCGAGCAACCAGGTCAGTATATTGCGGCCATAAACACTTCACAGTTGCAGTTCAACCTGTGGGGATCAAAAGTCTGCGAGGTTTCAAGAGAAAATCCCATTTTACTGATCAATGGAACTGGAATAAATGAGGATGCTGTTGGCCGTTTGCTTATAGAAGACAAACTACTAAAGTCTTGATTTTCACTATTTGTGAGTCACCCCGGTATACAATTCACCAGGCCCATTATATCGAGACATTGCTGACAAGGAACAGGAAGCCAGTAATCATGCTTCTTCTAGAGGGGAACAGTTCCCTTTGGTAATCATTTCTTCGCATCTTGTTTGGCAGCAGGGCACTGGTTTGCAATATTATCACTGTCAGAATGAACTTGCAAGTTCAACAGCCAGCAAACCAGTTTCCTAAATACCAAGGTGAATAAACCCATACCTATACGGCGAAGACACATCAGAAACCAGAACAGATCACATGCATCTAGGAAATCCTATCTCGCCCTGATGTACCCGGTTAGCGGTCTTCTATTCGTTCGTGTCATCTCGCGTACGAGTGTCTAAACACTCAGTCATAAATTACCACTGGGCGAGCGCATGAGAAAAAACTGCAAGTATTCGAAACACGAGTTTCTGCTATACTCGAAATCCTGGTTACCTTATTCTACGTGACTCTGGTTGGCTACTGAGAAATAACAGAGCATGCGACATTAAAAATTTGGCTATCTCTTCACCTACTGCATTTGAAGACAGACAAAGCCCATAACTTTGCTGGTCGATGGAGACTGTATAGCTACTAAATGCGAGTGTTGACATTCTACGAGACCAGTCGGGATGACTGAACGGAACTTCCGTTGGACAAGCAGGAGAATCTGCAACTATTAGTGCCATAGGGTTGTGTTGTTATTCCAATGCAATTGTTGATTACAATAACTGGGATAACTGAGTAAAGAATTTCACTGCCATACACCAAATCGAACCGCAATCATACTCATCTAAACCTGTAATCTACTGATTCATCACCAACTCGAAGGCTCCCCAGTATATATTCAGAAAACCCGTCAAAGCATCCTTCTCCTGTATTTTAGTCACTCCCTATCAGGAGTCGGAGTCCCATGATCCCCCAAAGCTAATGTATCCCACTGCTCCAAAAAGTCATCCAGCTCTGCCTCCCCAACAGACTCATATTGCACCGTAACTGCGAAGTTCGGATACAAACTGCTGAACTTCTCCTTATCTTCCTTGACCCAGACGACTTCGTCGAAATCTCTAAATATGTTCCTAATTTCCGGTGAAAGTCTGATTTTCTTTTGTAAGGCGGTGCCTTGTACGAGCCTGAACATTCCCTTGGCTAACTGCAACCGCTTGGCTGTGGAGAAGAGGGAGATAGCGGTGTCTGCAAAGGCGGAGGCGGAGGATGGGTTGTCGAGGTCTTCGAGGAGGGTGAAGAGGGCGACGGTGGAGAATTGCGAGCTGGACATGGTCATGCATTCGATGGGCCATTTTGTGCGTTGAATGTCAAGGAGTTTGCGGAGTTCGTGGGCGGAGGACAAGCGTAATTCGCGTGCGCGGTGGGCAGGCGAGGATTTGTCGATTGTCGAGGGGTTTTGGATGAAGCCGAAGATGGTCATGATGTTGGAGTGGTAGCGTAAACTGGGGTATGGGTTTTCTTTCTTTCCCTGCTCAAATGGGGTGGTTGATGTGCTTACTGCATGTCCAGGACTCCGGGAGTTGGTACATTCCTCAGGCTCACGCATTCAGGAATCTCCTCGGTCCATTGTTGTAAATCCGTGTAGATATCCACAGCCATCTTCTCGGTATCCGATTGAGGCAATTTATCGTTGTTGCTGAAGAAGAAACTACATAGATCCCAAGTGACGCATCCCAGCTTGGACAATGCGTTGACTAGACAGTTTGTATGAGCCTGCACAGGCTCGGCCTGTACAGGATAAGGCATCCACGTGTCTTTGGGATCATGTGTTTCTGGTAAATGTCTCGGCGGAGGCTTCTTGAACGGTAGTGCTCGTTGTAGAGCAAGGCAGGCGGTCCTTTTGCGAGTCAGCCAAGCTAGGGTTATTTTTGGGAGAGGAACTAACGGTAGAAAATTGTAAACTCCACTAGTGGTCACATCAATGGCTCTAGTGGTATTTTCGGCCTGGTCACCGGCTTTGGCTATGATACTGTCACGGAACTTCATCATATGCTGAGCCTGTTCTGCCATCTGGCCCAATATTAAATAACCAAATCTATCTTTCCCGGTAATACAGACCCTGCATATATTTAACTATCAATCCATCCTATATTGAGGTGAACGACGTACCAAGTATAAATCCCACCCAGTCCTTGAAGGTTCGTAACACTATACTTACCCTGCTGCTCATCCAAAAGTCGTTTCGCTTCGTTGTAGAAATGCATTCCCCTAGTATTAGGATCACTCGGTTCGGCAAATACTTCAGGATAACTAGAATAGAACTATCACGTCACCATCAGTCGACACTCAGAATTGGGGCACGAAGGAGCACTGTATCGGGACGCACACAAGCTACAGCAAGAATACTGTTGACAAGCAACGGAGAGCAAAACTGAGCCCCCAATTGACCCTTCTCCATATCCATAAAGAACAGCTCAGGATCAATCCAGTTAAGCGTGTTATTATGCCAGGTGAAAAAAAGCGACACCAAGTGAGACACGAAGTCATCATCATCCGAAACTGAAGTCCATGGCTGTGCAGGAACCTTCCATCGAGGATTATCCGACAACCACTTGACATCCATAACCCGCAACCGACTCGATGACCGCGAACGCGACAAATGTTGCTGCGAGTCTGCTCGCGTAAGTCGGGACTCGTCGGTGATAACAGCATCCGGATCAAAGTCATTATCAATGCACCGTCGGATCTCGTCAAACGACACCTTGCTCTTCCGAATGACCCTCAACAATCTGTCCGCTTTCACCTGGTCTTCTCCACGGAGTGTCTCGAGCAGCTGGATTAACAAGGACCGATCCTGCTCCAGCGTCTCGAGCTTATGCTTGAGGGCGACTTTTCGGCGGCTGTCTCGGTTCTCGTCGACGATGCATTGTTTATTTTCTTTGCGGCATCTGGCACACGGGGCTCCTCCTATGCACTTTCACGTGTTAGTCACAGTTACAGTGACGGTCAACAAAGGATAGAATCACCGAGTCAACAATCACAATGAGAATAGAACCAAAAATACTTTTGCCTTGTCCTTCCGGCACTGGTTGCACGCTATCGTCGCATTTGGCAATCGGGCTGGTGGGAGACTCTTGGACGCTCGATATAGAGGCTGGGTCGGCCTTATAGGCGGCGGGGGCGGGGGTGAGGGCATGGGAACCATGGTCGGGATCTGGAGGACAGTGAGGATGGCGCGGTCTGTACCTGACACAGTGGTATGGGTGAGCTGAGCCAGAGTCTTGGGTTAGGAGAAGTGTATTGTGTGGGATTGGAGATTGGGTTTACGTCACGTGTAGGCCATGGGCCTCGCATACATACAGACGAGGATAGTTGCTGTTAATCCATTGGATTCCTTTCGTTTATTTGGCATAAGGGTGCCCTAATGTACATCATTCGCCCGTTGTGGCCGGATATAATATCCCCTTCGTTGTATACTCGCCTGGACTGATTCTGTCGAGTTAGACGCTACGGAATTCATCTCCGACTCCACCGGATGTTAGCAACATGCGTAAGTTAACTACATATGTAGTTATGCAATCCCCGTAATTATATATATATCCCGGCTAATACTAGTACCATGCAGATGGTCCGATGTAAAGATATATGAATGATGCATTGATTGTGGATATAACCCTAACGCCTGAGGGACTAATATATATTTGTACATGAAATCGACTCAGCTGCCCATAATGCTATGACAATGAAATATGAAAACCTTAACCATGTAGACGCATAAAAAGCCCACAAGGCTCAACTACTCATCCTTATCAACAACCAAACCCCCACGGCTTCTCTGAATCCTTTGGTCAAGACTATCCTCCTGTAACTGGCGATGCAATTGTCCGACAAACCGACCCTTCTCAGTACGATTTTTCTGATCCTCCTCGCGCTGACGCTCTTCCATGGCGGTGACTTCGTCGATGCGCTTACGGCGGGTTGTCTCGAGCTCGCTGGCGTTGGATTGCATTTCGTCGAGTTTGCGCTGGCGTTCTTCGTCCAGTTGTTCTTTCGATTTGACATTGTTGGCCTGGCCATTCGCGTGGCCGTTGGACTGAGAACGGTTGTTGTCACGGCGATAAGAGTCACGCACCCGGTTATCGTAGTCTCGAGGTTTGCGGTAGCCGTTGCTTTCTAAGCCTAGTCTGTCAGGAGAAGGACGACGGTCCCGACGAGGAGAGGGTGAACGTCGACTATACGAGTCGTGACAAGGATGGTTGTGGTATCTGTCATCATGATCACGGTGTTTGCTCGAAGCACGACGATCGCGGTCTCTGCGGTCCCGTTCGTCTTGGGATCGTTCACGTCCACGGTCTTCGCGTCGATCACGGTCCCTGCGATCTCTGTCCCTCCAATCACGATCATCACGATAGTCCCGGTCATCTCTCCGACTCCTATGCGAACGGCGATGATTCGGCGATGAAGACCTAGATCGGTGTCGACGTGATCGATGTCTGTGCAAGTCCTTATCACTGTACCGATGGCTTCTGTGACGATGACTGCGGTCACGATCACGCTCTTGTTCACGTCCCTTCCCCGGCTGACGATCACCACCACTACCACCATCAACAACCTTCTTCCCTTTCCTCGCCGACTCCTTCACTGCAGCCTCATAAGCCGCCTGCTCCCTCTTCTTAACTTCAAACAACGGATCCGCCATAACTTTCGTCATCATATCTCTACTATTCACCGGCGCCACAGCACCAGCACCCACCCCAGGACCCGCCGCCGGAGCAAAATCCACCCCCCTCTCCAACTTCTTCGTCTCCTCCCCCTTCAATAACACTGAATCAATCCGTCTCTTTCCCAACAGATACCCCTCCATCTCCTCAGCCACATGACCCGTGGCTCCCGAAGGAGCCTGATACATCCAGTCAACGCGCTGCGTCTGTCGCACCTGGCCCGAGTCTTCCTGGAGGCGCTGCAGGTCTTGGATTTGGCGCTCTTCATCGCGCTCGCGACGGAGTTGGTCGATTCGTTTGCGTTCCTCGAGGGCCTTTTGCTCCTCGGACCAGACGCGCTCTTGGTTGCGGAGGAGGGAGGGATGCCATGATCTGGGTTGCTTGTTAGTCTCTAGGTTTGAATTATGGGATGTTAGTTGAGGGAATGGACTTACTTCTTCAGGTTGAGATCCCCACCACCCATTTTGAATTGATGGGCGCTGTTGCGCTGTGATGACTGGGAGAATTGAAGATGACGGATGAAGTTGGGGAAGGTACGATAAGAGATCAGATTCCAGAAATGGAAGTGGTGAGTAGTGGATTATGTAAGTTGCCACCGGTGTGTTGCCTCAGGCATAATACGGCAATTCTCTGGACAGGAGACCTACAGTATGGGTCTCATTACCACTCCTAAGTTACAGTCGAAAAAAGTGCATAAATACATAGCAGAGCTAGCTAGAAAACAGGGGCAAAATATCAAGCCACTGCGTAAATCCATGCGAAACGAGATGTACCCTCAACATGTCTAAGAGGAGATAACCACAATATCGCACCATCTAAACCGAGCCACATAAAGTGACCCATATTATGCATTACACCATCTAATTCTCCCATCCAACCCAGCTCCGCGGCATAACTCGCCAGACCTTGCACTCCCCACTGCGCAGGTCATTGAGCTTGAAACTCTCCATCTTGATCTTCTTACTCTCACGCCCTTGCTCCCACGCGCGGATCTTCTTCTTCGTTCCGTCCCAGTCGACAACAACACCGACGTGGTCGGGCTTGCCCACCTCTGCGTTGTACTTCTGGTGCATTGTCCCGCGGTGGCCCTGGAAGCGGGCATTGCGGAAGCTCACGATATCACCTGCGCGGATCTCATCGAATTGCTGCACAGACGCGTTGGCGAGGTTGGCGTAAACCAAAGCGCCGTAGGATCGGGTGCCAACGGGTAGCAAAGCATTCGACAAAGGCTGGAGTAGATGATGGATCAAGCCAAACGGAGTACCGTCCGCGACAGTAGTGTTTTGAAACGATGTCACCGCATCGTTAATACGGGTACCGTTTTGAACGTGGGCATTTTCCAACTGATCTTGACGAGGTTGAACCGGAGGATGCTCCTTGCGCTGCTCCAAGGAGACATCAGACGGGTTACGGGCATCATAGGTCGCCGTGATGACCGTCTGGGAGTAGTCCGCGTAAAGAACATAGACATCCTTGGTTACGGTCGTCTTACCGCCGCGCTTCGTGGAGGTCGACTCCTCGATCTCGAACTGCACATCCCTTCGTCCTTGGATGGCCGGCGGTGGCGTGTTGGGTTGAGCCCACCACATGGTGTGCTCTGCTAGATCGACATCCATGGCCATGAAGCCCTGATCAAATGACGGGCGAGGGCCATCAATAGATCTTCGTACACCATGGGAGCTCCGCGGAACGTCCAAAGAAGTACGATTACTCCGAGACGAGGATGGAGGTGGGCCAACTGGAGTCTCATGGGGAGGCGGCAGAGGCGGTACACCAGACATGCGCTTCTCTCGCGAAGGAGAAAACGGTCGCTCGGAAGTGGTTACGGGAGATGCATCATACAGTTCATCCTGTTCATCGGCCGTTGGCTCGGGCCGAGGAACAGGTGGCTGTGGCCGTCCAGCGGGGACAGGTGGCATCGTAGGTGAAGCCAAACCATGCTGCGGGTTGGAATACCGGAACGGGTCATACTCATCATCTTCGGGGGCAACTGGGGGAGCAGCCGGAGGCGGCGGTGGGGGTCCTCTTGGGATATCCACAGAAGACCTACCGGCGCTCTTAGGAGGCTGGCTGGGTGGTGGCGGTGGGACTGCTCTGGGAGCGGTGGGAGGTGGGGGAGGGGCGCCACGAGGGCTTTGGGGCGATTGAACTGAATAGTCGTCGATTGGAGTGCCTTCGTCCATGCTCGAGTCGGCCTCGTGACCCTTCAGAGCATTCTTATGCTTAGCACTGGATGCAATATCTGTGTCATAGTCACCGTCATATTCCGTGGTTTCGCCGTCTCCTTCCCCGGCTTGACGAGAAGAAGCCGTTGTAGTCCGGCTTTCAGCCGTAGATCTACGGCGAAGATCGGTAGGCGGCGGCGGCGGAGGAGCCCTAGTTTGTCTCGGAGGTGACAATGGCGGACTCGTAGGAATAGGCGGTGGTGGTCGACTAAATCTCTTCTCCGAACCAAGAGTAGGAGACAGAGGAGATGAGGTATCATAAGTCGAAGGGCGTCGTGAATCCAAATGATCCGGGAGCGGCGGTGCTCCAGCCGACGGAGGCGGGGCGGGCCGGTCCGCAGCGACGGCGTTCAAAGACAAATTTCTAGCGTGAACCGAGAGCTCATCGTCCGACTCGTTCCCTGCATCCGCGGCGGTGGGAGGAGACTTCGGAACAGGGGGGATGGTCCGAGCTGTTTTGAGCTGTTAGAGTGACTTGATATCATCCGCAAAGAGCTTCGCTTACTTACCACCTGTTGTCGAAGACGGCGATGCAGGTTGCTCCGGGGGGGCTGACGGCGGAACAGGCTTGGTCGCCAAAGGCGGAAGTGGAGGCGCTGCACCCTCTGTAAAAGCTTGGATATTAGCTGGTGCAACCCACCGGGTATAGAACAGGGATATATATACCATGAGGGAGTGGCTGCGGAGGCCTTTCCGTGGATGGTTCTTCCTGGACGACTTCCTCGACATCAGGGATTTCCTCTGCGGTATGCTGCTCGGTCACATGAGGGAGTTGAGACGCTTCCTCTTCCTTCTCGACGTCAGTGGGGAGAGCAGGGGCCGGCTTGTTAGCGTTCATTCCTGGCAAAGCCATGACAGGTACCGGGGGTGCGGGAGCAGCAGCAGGGGTGGTGTCTTCCGATTCGGCAGCAGGCTTCTTTTCAGTATCCGCAGAGGGCTTGGGTTTGCGAGGAGCCGCGCCAGGCATTGGCATTCCACCAAATAAGCCCATCATGCCCATACCACCGCTCATCTTGGCCATTCTCTCTCGGAGTTCCATTTTGCGCTTGACCTCGGGATCAACTTCTTCTTCCTGACCCTCCTCCTGTTCGCCCTCGGTCTCCTTGTCAGCGGTATCTTCCCTCTCCTTGTCTTCCTCCTGCTCAGCAGGTGGTTCCCGTCGTGACACAGGACGAACAGCAGGAGCATCATCGTAATCTTCCTTGCTGGTCGAAGTCTCCTCTGCTTCTTCAGTGTCAGCGGCAGCGGAATAATCCGCATCATTCGCGTCACTCGTCGGCTCGTGCACAATAACCGGGGAAGCATGAGTATCAACCTCAGCAGCTTCACCACCTTCAACAGGAGCTGCTTGTTCGGCCGGCTCCGCAGGCTTCTTGGGCTTCTCCTTCTTCTGAGCAGCTTCAGCATGACGGACTGCCTGCTCTGCTTGACGCTGCTGGAGCAAAGCGATTCTTTCCTTTAAGCTCGTGGGCTTGGGCTGCTCTTCCTCTTCTTGCTCCGGTGATTCCGTCTCAGGGGGTGGAGGGGGTGGACGGCTTTCGGAGACGGGAGGCTCCCGTGCCAGCTGTTCCTGGAATTCCGGATCCTCCTCACGCCTGTAAATCTTTGGAGGCGGCTCCCTAGGTGGAGGTGGAGGTACGTAGGCATGTCTGCTGGGCGGTGCAGCCACAAAAGGTTTCTTGACAAATGAGCCTGGATTGGATCCCGAACTGAGTCCACCGGGTTTGATGGGCGCAAGAGGCGGCTCCGCAGCCTTGTTGAACGCCGCAATACGATCCTTGAAAGAGGAACTGCTCGGTTTCGGCGCTGCTGCCGGCGGTGGAGGCTTGGATGCAGGCTTAAAAGCGGATTCAGCTGCGGCTGGCGGAGGTGCTGCAGCTTGCGCAGGCTTAGGAGAGGTGGGAGCTTCTGCGACTGGAGAGGTAACCATTTGCGGAGGAGGGGACTGCGGAGGCTGCGGGGCCGGCGCCGGCGGTTGGGGAGCGGAAACCTCGGGAACCGCAGCAGGAGTAGCAGCAGGAGTATCGTCAGACTCGGGCCCCAGCTGATCATTGGATTCAACCGGGCTGGGGTCCGCCGGCGGCGCAGGCTCGGGGGGGGGAGGAGCTACAGCTTCAGGCTCCTTCTTGGGCCTGTTGGGACGAGATGGTCGGGGCGGAGCAGGCGGCTCATATTTCTCGACAAAGTTCTTGGGGAAGATGCCCTCATGTTTAGCACCCGATTCGTCTGTGTATTCACCGGAATACCACTCGTCGTCCTCAATACCCATGACGGTTACGATCTGACCGATTGGGAAAGCCAGGTCATCTTCGTGGTCTGAAGCGTACTCGAAGATCGCTTTGACCGTAAATGGTGGATTGGACATCTGGGCTGGTGTGGTGTGATTGGCGGGGTGGTGGTTGTTGTAGAGGGAATGGACGGTTTATAGACAACAGAATGATGCCAGACGGGGTGGAAGATGTAAATCACACAACAAGGACTGTACAGAAGCGAAGCATCTGAAGATTCAGACACATCCGCAGCACAGAAACATGGAAAGAAACGACGAAGGAGTGTGTGTGGAGAGAAGTACTCTGTATGTTATGCCTGAGGAAGCCGAATATGTGTCAGCCTGGGGGGGGAGGTACGTCAGAACGCAGAAAAGGGGAGGGGAGAGGTATAGAGGGGAACAAAGGGTAGGAAGAAGAAGAGGCATAGCTGGATGGTTGTATATAAAGATACTCACAGTAAAAGCAAAGGATGGAGTGGTTGAAGACTGTATGAGAGATGGTAAAAGAGAAAAAGGAAGAAGTCGGAGGGAGAGGGAGTGATGGAGGAGAGAGGATGTTGTCTGGCGGGACACTCACTACTCCACTGTTGGCGATCGGCGAGTATGAAGGGTGCGTAAAGTAGGATATTATACGTACAGAGTAATGTAATATGATATTATATTGCTATGCTATAAATATAAAAGACAACTATTAAGATCTGCTGGTCCCATACAATCAGACGCCTGATATCGTCATCTGCTGGGGAATCCGGGGATTTATTGTTACTTTTTGCCTCTATCGAAAAGTCAGCAATCTATCCTCCGACTGCCAGCACTTACCATCACTATCCATCTACCTTTTACTTTTATCTTTTCTACAATAGTACTGAAGTAAATACATTTCTATGTTTGATTAATATCATACATCCATCATGTCCGTCAGTCAAAACCCCCTGAGAACATCCCTTCCAACGACACACGCCGCTGCTTCAGATTCCTCCCGTCGCCAACAAAAGAAACCCCAGAACCAGTCCAACCCAGGGGTCGACCCTCGTCACATGGCCATAGCCCTGCACCATGCCCACCGCATCCAATCCCAAAAAGATACCGAATCTCTCATCCTCGACCGCATCCTCGATCTCGTTTCCTTCCCTTACTCGCCAACTGCAGACCCGTCGACACCATCTCCCGAAGACGCACTTTTGTTCAAGAACGCGTTGGTACCGTTCCAACCTACAGACTATGATAATCTCATTCAGGAGCGAAATATCGAGGGTCTATGTGGCTACGGTCTATGTCCGCGGGAGCACCGCAAGGAAGAGGGCGGTGGTATGTTCCGGATTAAATACGGCGCCAAAGGCAGTGGTCCGGGCGGAAGGGGTCGGGAGATGAATATCGTTCCCAAGGAGAAGTTAGAGATGTGGTGTTCAGATGAGTGTGCAGAGCGGGCGATGTATATCCGGGTTCAGTTGACGCAGGAGCCAGTCTGGGAGCGAAGGGGGGACGATTCGCGGAATAAGAATCTGCTTCTACTTGAGGAGGCGCGGGAGCAGCAGGGCAGGGGCCTGAGAAGTGGTGGTAATACTACTACGGTTGGACAGGTTGCGGGCCAGTTGGAAAATATGCATATGCATGGTCCTGAGGCCAGAGAGATGGCTGCTCAGATGCAAGACTTGTCTCTTCGTTCTCAAGAACTTGCATTGGAGCGTGGTGATTCCAGCGCTGGAGCTTTCCAGCATGATGGACGAGTGGGCGTCCAGATCATGGAGAATGAGAACTTTTCGCATGCCGTGGCACCTCCGCAGATGCGTCCGGGGGACTTCCAGGGTGGCTCCATTGAAGGATATTTCCCCAAACCCCAAGAGTGAGCAATGGTTTGATGTTCGTTACGCGATGTTCATGAAGATACCCAAGCTACATAAATAGACTCTTGATAGATACATAACAAAGAGTTCGATAAAACTCCCTGGTCAATATCTTGAGTCTATGTCCTACGGACCGCCCGAGCCAGTAGCCATGGCAGAAAAAATGATTTTGGCAATCAAGCATCATCCCCAACGGAGAATCAGCGACACCTTGGTAATCGGGAATCATATTTTCATTCCTCATCCTTCGAACGCTATCTAAACCGCCAGAACACGCCAAAGGTTGAAGTCGAACGGAGAACGGAAGAACTTTTTTCTGCACGTCGTAGTCGTAATTAATTTAAGAGCGGAAGCGACGGCGCTCAGGCTGCTGAGCCTGGGTGACGTTGACGACGTTGACCTTGAGGTTGTCGAAGCCCAAGCTCTTGAGCAGGTCCTTGGTGTCGGCGTCGACGTCGAGCTGGCCGGACTCGGTCTGGGAAACATCGAGAGCGGAGACCTCAGGGACGTATTGGTCCTTGCGCTCACGCTCCTCCTCCTGGAGCTTGAAGGAGATACCGCGGACGGGGCCACGCTGGATACGCTTCATAAGGTGGGTGGTGTAACCAGCGATCTATTCCCATTAGCCTCTCTACCTAAGATAGAGATTCCGCGGGAATCGGTAGTGCTCACCTTGTTGCGGAGACGCTTGGAGGCAATGATAGCGATCTCATCGCAGAGACGCTTGTTGGTCTCGAAATCGAGCGTGAGCTTGGGGTAGTAACGCTCGATCATAACCTTGGCGGACCGCTTGACGGTCTATTTTTTTCTCTTAGTTTTTGCATCGCTTTTTAGAGGCTCGTTCATTTAACTGACCTTAGTCCTGACGCGACCCATTTTGGCGGTTGTTTGCTGGCTGGAGGGATGTTCGAATGGCTGTCAAAGCACTCGATATCTTCTTTTGGTGTCGCAAAAGGGTTGGGCTCGCTTAGCCGCTGTGTGGGTCGTGCCCTAGTCTCCAAATGCCCTATGTCACGTGGTTCTTATCGATAACGCCTCCGCAATACGGTTTACTATGGAGCTATGAAGACTCAGGTTAAATACGATTACTGTACTCGACAATCAATCTTCAATGGAAATTGATGTATATGCGGTTATATCACAAGAATAAAAGGTTCTTTCCGTCCAACCAGTCTAATCATACAGTCACATCACACATTATAACAAGTTCCCTAGCTTTCATACTTGAGTGTTTCCATGAGTGACCTTGCAGCATCCTCACGACTCGTCATCGGCGTGTGCCTTCTTTCGTCGAACTGCCTAAATCGAGGCGCCCTGGCGTCCAGTTTCGGAACTTGCCGTGAGGCGCCCTTGGTCACTTCCGCAACGCGGTTCGCGGCATCGGCCTCTGGCGCATCCTCAATGCCGTAGGGGGCCTTGGCCGTAACGCTTGCCTTGAGAGATGCCAGGTCGATTCTGCCATCCGAGGTAACTGAAGCCCGGATTGGCGTAGCCCAGTATTTGCCACCGCCTTCGATGGATGCATCAAAGTAGGCCAACCCAGGGGGCGTCCGTTGATCCCAGAAGGTAATGGAGTTCACGTCTTCGGATGCAATACCACCAATACCTGCAATGGCCCTGTTGCCCTTGCCCTTGAGCTTGCTCTTTGGCCGCAAGATACGCGCCTGCACGGGTCGTTGATAGGCCTGCGGGCCGTGTTCCGGATGGTTGTAGAGCAATGCGTGAGACCGCGTGTAGGACAGACCTGCTGATGGGTGCGTCCTCGGTGGCCCAGAAGTAGCGTATTCCGTCGCAGACAACTTGGTTCCCGGAGCGTGGAAATACTTGCCAGCAATTCTCATGTTGGGCACTGGCGGCGGAGACGGAAGGTCCAGGAGCTCGAATATCACGGGGCCTAGAGCAGTCGGGTCTGCACGTAGCGACTTGATGTAGGCATGGAACTCCTTCTCGTCAAATTCTATGGGCTGCATGTTCTCAAGATCCTCTCCCTTGTCTTGGATCGCCTTTCTCTGTTCCACGGCGCGCTTTGCCACATACATATCGCGAAGCCTCTGCAGAATCTCCGGCTTGTCACGTCGAACCTTTTTCAAGTAGGTCTGAAACTCCGCTTCGGTCTGCCCGGCAAGCCAAGGTCCGGATTGCCGGAATTGTTTGGCATACGGTCTCGCAAGGTCTTTGCTCGTTTGTGTATTGTCGACATCTAATTCGAATGGACTCTGGTGTCCCGGTAGGAAACTGCTCGAGTAGTTGACCTTGGACGGAAGCGACATGGGCAAGTGAAGTTCCTGGAACTTCGCCAAGGTCACCGTGTGGTCTTGCGCGGATTCGAAGTCGGTAACATGTTCGAAGGTGTCATGGGCATTCACCCTAATCACGGGTCTGATTGATTTTTCCGATGTTGATTTTGGGGGGATAGGACGTTTCAAACCCCAATCACCACTTTTTGACGACGAACCGGGCGTAACAATCGATGCTCGGGTGGGATAGGGAAGGGTCGCGCTGTCGGATTCAAAGACCGTCTTCGAAGTGGGGGGTTCTTGGGGAGGCTTCAATGCTTGTGGTAATGCGAACACCCGCGATTTCCGCAGAAGATTCGCCGTCGGCGATAATCTCGCGGACGTCATGGCGTTTCTGATGGCTGGATTCAAGGATATTCTTTTTTGCTGCGGAGGGAACCCTCGGAGGAGAAAATGTCTCCAGCCGGTACGGGGAGCGACAGAGCGGGAAGATGCAGCTTTTCCGATTACCCAATCTGGATCAATCTTAAGCAATGAACTACGTTTACATGCGACTACACAAACAATGACCAGCGCAAAAACGGTGGCAAGTTATGTTATTGCTCTATAATTCAATTTCCTTTAACTTCTATACACAGGTAATGTCACAATTTACGCACCAACAGCCAGCAGAGACTCAACGGTATCGGCAACTGTCTTCTTCAAAGGCAGGTACGAGATACCCAGAAGCTCACGGGATCTGGTGTTGTCGTATCCATAAGCATGAGTGGGGGAGTCTCTAGTAGCACTCTTTGGCGGCAGCTTGGGTTCCAGCTGAGGGTGGCTTTCCCGGATAGCCTCCGCAATCTCCTGGTTTGAGAAGAAGCCGTTGGTGACGAAGAATCTCTTTCCTCCAGCCTCTGCGACTTCAATTGCTTTAACGTGAGCCAAAGCAACGTCGCGAACATCCACCCAGAGCGAAGTGTCTGTAGAAGGCTGCTCGTCCTTCAGGCTACCCTGGACAAAGTCCCTGAACCGCTTGTTGGATGTGTTGATCGCGTCGAGGGAGTTCAAGTAGTTCACGATAGGTCCGAAGACAAGGGGAGGGTTGACCGTAGCGATGTCGAAGTTGGGCTTTTCGTTTTCAACAAAGTCCCATGCAGCCTTCTCCGCAAATGTCTAGGCCCAGTTAGTCTTGGTTCAATGCAACACGGGTGCGTTGACTTACCTTGCTACCCCGGTAAACCTTAGAATGGTCCAAGGCCTGCTCCCAAGTGACAGGGTTCCAATGCTCTTCACTGTAGACTGGGGGATGTTGCTCAGAGTTGACAATGGAGGCGAAAGACGAAGTGACGACAACCCTCTTCACAGTAGGGGCGTAGGCCTTGATCGCCTTCAAGATTCCAGTCGTACCCTTGATGGCGGGGTCCAAGAAGTCCTTGACGGGGTCCTGGACATTGAAGTGAAAAGGAGATGCTGTGTGGAGGACATAGTCGAATGGCGGGTTGGATTTAACAGCCTATTAATCTGGGTCAGCCATGAAAATGGTATATATTGGGGTGATACATGGATATATACCTCGTCAAATGCACCGTCTTCAGCGACATCCTTGACAATGACATATGACAGCTTCTCCTTGGGGAGGTTGGGGTGGTTTTCAAGGATCTTCTGACCCTTCTCATCGGAACGGACCGTGACGACGGTGTCGAATCTGGGATATCCGTGTATTAGTTGCGAGGAACGATTGGTCTGGTGTAAAATCAGTCAAGGAATACCCATGTTGCAGCAAGATATCAACAATATGAGCGGCAATGAAGCCACTGCCACCTGGACGGATATTAGCATCGGAGTTAAAAGCGATTGCAAATACGGCTCAAAACATACCAGTGAGCAGAACCTTGGGCATTGTGATTTATATTGTTCAATTGGTGCTGTATAGAGAACACAAAGAGTAATTGATGGGAATGGTGTGTATATGTTGTAGAATGTTGCAGGCAGAGGGAGTTTGCTCGTTATATACTCCAACCCCTCCCCCGCGCTGGCGCTATCATTCGGCTATCTCTCAAATGATTACAAATTTCAGTTCAGCTCGCCATGAATGACAAATGAACAGTTGGCATTTCTATGGGACTTATATCGCAATAATTGTTGTCAATTAGGTATGCCAGTACAGTTAGTTATCAAGGTCCTGTCTACTTTGCTCAGAGTAGTACTCTGACTATACGTCCATCTTGCATAGACTCGATGCATTCTATGCTTCTTTGTGGCATATACTCGATGTATTGAACCAATCTGATACAATTTCAGAATTGCTCGGGCCATATCCATAAATAAGATAAATAAGCTTCTTTGATCTATCTAGTATTTCATGCTCCGTGTCCAAAGCACATCCGTTTTGAGCAATCCAGAGTATAGGAGCGGAATATGGCACCAAGCAGCCAGTCCAGCGGACGTTAATAAGTGCTTCTTTAAATACAAACCAGCCTTGTTGGAGGGCGGTAGTTCAAATTGATTATAATCCTAGCGTATGCCCACCTCGTTATCATCATCCCAACGGGTACTCGCAGCTATATATTTCCAACATACTCGTACTTAGTGATCTATAGCACTGATGTTCGAGAACTAGAAAGGACCTAAAAGCTTAAATATTATATCAAAATTTATTTGCATATGAAATTTTCGTCTTTCGTCCTAATGTACTCTGCATAGTGAACGATGCCCCAGGCCGGAATATCACTCACTGGCCCGTGCACTCTCAACCGGCGGAAGTGGACTCTCACCTTTCACTCTCAACCTCTGGCAACCCGATTAAGCTTAACCATCTCCTCCCACCTCCTTCTCCCCCCATATACATAACGACTTTTGTGTCTTTCACCCCCAACTTGCCCCGAGACCTTGAATTTCAAATGTCCATCCCGGGGGGTGGTCCGCAAACATGGCGCAAGCAGGTCCTATCACGGACGTCACCCATCGGCTGTTCTTCGACCTAAAATCCAAGAACGAAGAAGTACGGGCGCGAGCTGCCTACGATTTATACGATAATGTCATTGCCATTTCAAGAGGTACCTATTCTATCACCCTCGCAGGCTAGTCGTGGCTTTATCCGCTCGTCGCACTGCTGACACTTGGTTCGTCATCTCACAGATTGGCCGCCGGAAAAGTTCCTCGAGTTCTACAACGCAGTCAGCCAACGTATCGCGCAGCTCGTCGTAACCGGTAGCGATGCCAACGAAAGAATCGGCGGTTTGCTCGCTTTGGACCACCTAGTCGATTTTGATGGAGTCGATTCAGCCCAGAAAACCACTCGTTTTGCCAGTTACCTCCGCAGCGCGCTCCGAAGTAATGATACCCTGGTGTTGGCGTATGCGGCAAGGGCACTGGGCCACTTGGCCAAACCCGGTGGTGCCCTCACAGCGGAATTGGTCGAGAGTGAGGTACAGTCGGCTCTGGAGTGGCTGCAGTCCGAACGACAGGAAAGCAGGCGTTTCGCGGCGGTCCTTGTCCTCCGCGAACTGGCCAAAGGCTCACCTACTCTCCTATATGGCTTCATCCCGCAGATCTTCGAGCTTATATGGGTCGCTTTGCGGGATCCCAAGGTGCTCATCCGAGAGTCGGCGTCGGATGCAGTCAGCGAATGTTTCGAGATCATAGCCGCTCGAGATAGCCAGGTTCGGCAACTGTGGTTTGCACGAATCTATGAAGAGGCGCTGCTGGGATTGAAGTCGAGCAATGTAGACTGGATTCATGGATCACTTCTGGTGCTCAAGGAACTTCTGTTAAAGGGTGCTATGTTCATGAACGAACACTACCGGAACGCATGCGAAATCGTCCTCCGTCTCAAAGACCACCGTGATCCTAAAATCCGCACGCAAGTCGTCTTGACGATACCCATCCTCGCATCTTATGCTCCCCTTGACTTTACCGAGATTTACCTCCATCGATTCATGATATACCTGCAGGCTCAGCTCAAGAGAGACAAGGAACGGAATTCGGCATTTATTGCAATCGGAAAGATTGCCAACGCGGTTGGTGGGGCAATGGCGCAGTATCTCGACGGGATCATCATATACATTCGAGAGGGATTAGCAATGAAAGCACGGAGCCGAGCCTCGGTCAATGAAGCTCCGATGTTTGAATGCATCAGCATGCTGTCTTTGGCTGTCGGGCAAACGCTTAGCAAGTACATGGAAGCATTGCTCGACCCCATCTTTGCGTGCGGGCTCAGTGAGTCGCTTACACAAGCACTTGTTGACATGGCCCATTACATCCCACCCATCAAGCCTACAATCCAAGAGAAGCTCCTAGATATGTTAAGTATCATTCTTTACGGAACGCCTTTTCGGCCTCTTGGATGCCCTGAAAACCGACTCCCTCCCATGCCATCGTTCGCGAAAGACTTTTCCCCACAAGAGCTTCATTCGGACGCCGAAATTGCCCTTGCCCTTCATACCCTAGGGAGCTTTGATTTCTCTGGTCACATCCTGAACGAATTTGTACGGGACGTTGCCATAAATTACGTCGAGAATGACAATCCTGAAATCCGCAAAGCTTCTGCGCTCACTTGCTGCCAACTATTCGTCCACGACCCTATTATCAACCAAACTAGCAGCCATTCAATTCAGGTTGTTAGTGAAGTAATTGACAAACTTCTAACTGTCGGCATTGGGGATCCGGACCCAGAAATTCGACGCACTGTCTTGTGGTCTTTGGACCGGAAGTTTGACCGTCATTTGGCAAGACCTGAAAACATCCGATGTCTCTTCTTGGCTGTCAATGACGAGGTATTCTCAGTCAGAGAAGCTGCGATTTGTATTATTGGACGTCTTTCCAGTGTCAACCCGGCTTATGTTTTCCCGCCGCTGCGGAAATTGCTTGTCAACCTCTTGACCGGCCTTGGGTTTGCCAGTACGGCTCGCCAAAAGGAAGAGAGTGCCCTGCTCATCAGCCTGTTTGTCTCAAATGCGACGAAGTTGATTAAGTCTTACGTCGACCCTATGGTCACGACTTTGCTCCCAAAGGCAACAGATGCCAACCCGGGAGTTGCATCAACTACATTGAAAGCGGTTGGGGAATTGGCAAACGTCGGGGGAGGTGAGATGACACATTATTTACCGCGACTCATGCCTATTGTTTTGGACGCGCTCCAGGACCTTTCCTCACACGCAAAACGAGAATCGGCACTGCGTACCCTTGGTCAGTTGGCCGGCAACTCTGGCTACGTTATAGACCCATACCTGGAATACCCCCATCTTCTTGCTGTCCTTATTAATATCATAAAGACGGAGCAGACTGGGTCTCTCCGGAAGGAAACCATCAAGCTCCTGGGTATCCTTGGTGCCCTGGATCCATACAAGTATCAACAAATCAGTGAAGATGCCCCGGATATCCATCATATCAACGAAGTGCAACCTGTCACTGATGTTGCCCTGATCATGCAAGGTCTTACGCCGTCCAACGAGGAGTACTATCCGACGGTTGTCATCAACACTCTTATGCAGAACATCCTGCGGGAGAACTCTCTGGCCCAGTATCACTCTGCGGTCATTGATGCCATTGTCACTATTTTCAAGACTCTGGGACTGAAGTGCGTCCCATTCCTGGGGCAGATCATTCCCGGCTTCATCGCCGTCATTAGAGGATCGCCTCCAAGCCGTCTGGAATCTTACTTCAACCAAATGGCGATCTTGGTCAACATTGTGCGACAGCATATTCGTGCATTTCTTCCGGGGATCATTGAAGTTATTCAAGATTTCTGGGACGTGTCCTATCAAGTCCAAGCTACTATTCTGTCTCTCATGGAAGCCATCGCTTTGTCACTGGAAGGCGAGTTCAAAAAGTACCTGGCCGGTCTCATTCCGCCCATGCTGGAGACTCTAGATAATGACACCACGGCTCGTCGACAGCCATCAGAGAGGATCCTTCATTCCTTCCTGATCTTTGGCGCTAGTGGGGAGGAGTACATGCATCTGATTGTTCCGTCCATAGTACGCCTTTTCGACCGGACTCAGAATCCTCCCACCATTCGGAAATCTGCCATTGAAAGCCTCACGAAGCTGTCGCGCCAGGTTAATGTGTCCGACTTTGCCTCTTTGATGGTCCACTCGTTGGCTCGAGTTGTTGGTGGCACCGAGCGTTCGTTGCGACAGCCTGCAATGGACTGCATCTGCGCACTCATCTTCCAGCTTGGTCAAGACTTCAGCCACTATATTAATCTTCTCAATAAGGTCCTGAAAAACAACCAGATCACCCATGTCAATTACCAGATACTGGTGACTAAACTGCAAAAGGGCGACCCGCTCCCGCAGGATTTGAACCCGGATGAGAACTACGCAGCCCTAGCTGACGACGCAAATTACGCTGAAATTGGCCAGAAAAAGATGGTAGTCAACCAGCAGCACTTGAAGAATGCATGGGATGCCTCACAAAAATCGACACGCGAGGACTGGCAGGAATGGATTCGCCGTTTCAGTGTAGAGCTTCTGAAAGAGTCACCTTCTCCCGCACTCCGTGCATGCGCCAGTTTGGCGGGTATCTACCAACCTCTTGCAAGGGACTTGTTCAATGCGGCTTTCGTGTCATGTTGGACCGAGCTGTATGATCAATACCAGGAAGAGCTGGTTCGGTCGATTGAGAAGGCACTCACCTCGCCCAACATCCCGCCCGAGATTCTCCAAATCCTTCTCAACCTTGCAGAATTCATGGAGCATGACGACAAGGCATTGCCCATTGATATTCGTACATTAGGCAAATATGCTGCGAAATGCCATGCATTTGCCAAGGCTCTCCATTACAAGGAACTTGAGTTTGAGCAAGACCAGAATTCAGGAGCAGTGGAGGCCCTTATTACCATCAACAACCAACTCCAGCAGTCTGATGCTGCCATTGGTATCCTCCGCAAAGCGCAGGCTTACCGTGATGTTGAACTTAAGGAGACCTGGTTCGAGAAGCTCCAGCGATGGGAAGAGGCTCTTGCCGCTTACAAGCGACGTGAAAGAATCGATCCAGATTCCTTTGGCGTCACGATGGGTAAGATGCGGTGTCTGCACGCTCTTGGAGAGTGGAAGGTGCTTTCGGATCTTGCGCAAGAAAAGTGGAACCAAGCGTCTCTGGAGCACCGGAGAGCCATCGCTCCTCTGGCTGCGGCTGCTGCTTGGGGCCGTGGTCAATGGGAATTGATGGACTCGTATCTGGGTGTCATGAAGGAGCAGTCTCCGGACCGGTCATTCTTTGGCGCTATTCTTGCGATCCACCGGAACCAGTTTGACGAGGCGACCATGTATATTGAGAAGGCACGAAATGGCCTAGATACGGAATTGTCGGCCTTGCTTGGAGAGTCCTACAACCGTGCCTACAACGTCGTGGTCCGCGTACAGATGCTGGCTGAACTGGAAGAAATCATCACGTACAAGCAAAACATCGGCGACCCTGAGAAGCAGGACGCCATGCGCCAAACCTGGAACAAACGGTTACTCGGATGTCAGCAGAACGTCGAAGTGTGGCAGCGCATGCTCAAGGTTAGAGCACTTGTTACATCGCCTCGCGAGAATCTTGACATGTGGATCAAATTCGCCAACCTTTGCCGCAAATCCAACCGCATGGGCCTTGCTGAGCGTTCTCTCGGATCGCTGGAAACGGTTGTTTCTGACATCAATGGTACTCGGTCTGTTGCTCCGCCTGAAGTCACTTATGCTCGCTTGAAGTTCAACTGGGCGTCGGGTGGTCAGCGCGAATCTCTAGGAATGCTGAAAGAGTTCAATGCAACCCTGACAGAAGACTTTACGCGGTTTAATGCTCTCATCATGTCACAGACGGATCATGCCATTAATGGCGTGAACGGCATGGTGGACGCGAACCATGCCGATATTGCCGGCCTCCGTGAACGTGTTGGCGATGTTGGCAAACTCCGACGTCTTCTTGCAAAGAGCTACCTCAGACAAGGAGAATGGCAGACTGCATTGCAGCGTGGTGACTGGAACCCCGAACTCGTCCGTGAGGTCTTGAATGCGTACGCTGCGGCGACAAGATACAACCGTGATTCGTACAAGGCCTGGCATTCGTGGGCGCTGGCCAACTTCGAAGTCGTCACTACCATCGCTAGCCAAGCTAACCGCGAGGGACAGCCTCCGGTCATGGTTCCTCAGCATATTGTGACGGAGCATGTCATCCCTGCTATTCGCGGCTTCCTGCGGTCTATTGCACTGTCCTCGACATCGTCTCTGCAAGACACTTTGCGTTTACTCACCCTCTGGTTCACTCATGGCGGTGACCAGGACGTTAACGGTGTCGTGACAGAAGGGTTCACTGCAGTGAACATTGATACTTGGCTAGCCGTTACTCCACAGCTTATTGCACGAATCAACCAGCCCAACTACCGAGTCCGTACCTCCGTCCACCGCTTGCTGGCAGAAGTGGGCAGGGCACACCCGCAAGCACTCGTGTATCCGTTGACAGTTGCCATGAAATCCAATGTCACCCGCCGGTCTCAGTCTGCCAGTAACATCATGGACAACATGCGGCAGCACAGCGCAAGACTCGTCGAACAGGCCGATCTTGTGAGTCACGAACTGATCCGTGTTGCCGTTTTGTGGCACGAGCTCTGGCATGAGGGCTTGGAGGAAGCTTCTCGTCTTTACTTCGGCGACCACAACGTGGAGGGCATGTTTGCAACCCTGGCACCGCTCCATGACATGCTTGATCAGGGGGCAGAGACTCTGCGGGAGGTGTCTTTTGCGCAGGCGTTTGGACGTGACCTTGCAGAGGCTAAGCACTACTGTATGCTGTACCGTGAGACAGAGGAGATTGGCGATCTGAACCAAGCTTGGGATCTTTATTACACCGTGTTCCGGAAGATCAGTCGCCAGCTCCCGCAGTTGTCCACTCTCGACTTGAAATACGTTTCGCCTAAGCTTAAGGATTGCTCGGATCTTGATCTGGCTGTGCCGGGTACCTACCAGAGTGGTAGACCCATCATTCGGATTATCAGCTTCGACCCTATTCTCCATGTTCTGCAAACGAAGAAGCGGCCTAGGAGGATGACACTTAAGGGAAGCGACGGTAGTTCTTACATGTATGCTCTCAAGGGGCATGAAGATATTAGACAGGACGAGCGTGTCATGCAGCTTTTTGGTCTCGTTAACACTCTGCTTGATAACGACGGCGAGAGTTTCAAGCGCCATCTTTCCGTCCAGCGATTCCCGGCCATTCCGCTCTCCCAGAGCTCTGGTCTCCTGGGATGGGTCTCCAACAGTGACACATTACACGCGCTTATCAAGGAA
The DNA here is from genome assembly GCF_000600275.1 of Aspergillus ruber CBS 135680. Classification (NCBI taxonomy): domain Eukaryota; kingdom Fungi; phylum Ascomycota; class Eurotiomycetes; order Eurotiales; family Aspergillaceae; genus Aspergillus; species Aspergillus ruber. The sequence continues at coordinate 77,965 of NW_024467345.1, read as the reverse complement.
TACCGAGAGAGCCGTCGAATTCTGCTTAACATAGAGCACCGTATCATGCTCCAGATGGCACCTGACTACGACAACCTTACACTCATGCAGAAGGTCGAGGTCTTCGGATACGCTATGGACAACACCACTGGAAAAGATTTGTATCGCGTACTCTGGCTCAAGAGTAAAAGCTCTGAAGCCTGGCTTGAGCGACGCACGAACTACACACGTTCGCTTGGTGTCATGTCCATGGTCGGTTACATTCTCGGTCTGGGCGATCGCCACCCGTCTAATTTGCTTCTCGATCGCGTTACGGGCAAGATTGTTCACATTGATTTCGGCGACTGCTTTGAAGTTGCGATGCATCGCGAGAAGTACCCTGAGCGGGTGCCGTTCCGGTTGACACGTATGTTGACATTCGCTATGGAAGTCAGCAATATCGAGGGTAGTTATCGGATTACTTGTGAGGCTGTGATGCGTGTTCTGAGGGAGAACAAGGATTCGTTGATGGCTGTTTTGGAAGCGGTAAGTCCTTTTCACCTCCCCAGTCATTTCAACTAAGCTAATTGTTGCAGTTCATCCATGACCCTTTGATCAACTGGCGTCTGGGAGTCCGTGAATCTCCTCCGGAGAGGATGTCCTTCGTGGCCGAACGTCGCCAGTCGGTGGCTACAAACCTCAACCCAGAAAATGGTGCCCAGCCCAGCAACTACACCCGTCCCCGCCGTCCTTCCATTCTTGAAGGCGGTATCCTGGATGCTCAAGAGGGCATCCCCAACGAAGCCCGGGAGCTGCAGAACGCACGCGCATTGCAAGTTCTTGCTCGTGTCCGGGAGAAGCTGACGGGCCGCGATTTCCGGCCGTATGAGGAACTCAGTATCAGCGACCAGGTGGACAAGCTGTTAGCGCAGGCGACAAACGTGGAGAATATCTGCCAGCACTGGATTGGATGGTGCAGTTTCTGGTAATCGATTCGATTGTTTCTTTCTTTCTTTTGATACTCGATTTGTTTGGAGTGGTACGGCGCAGGATTGTCAGGTATGATATTATTGATACGATGTAATTTGTTTTGCATGGCGCGGATATCAATTTTTAGTTATGTCATTTCTGCTTCATGTTATGTAGCATATATTCTTATTCTACCAATAATCAGTTGTTTGTCATGAGGCTGAGGACATTTCCTGTTGCACGTGAGTTGAGTATCTAGGAATTCTGGAAATAGAGACATGTTTGATGTATAATTTTCTCATGAATAGCTAACAATTCCATACCCAATTCATCCTTGTGGCAATTTCCTATTCTCCTACCTTAAGCAAACACTGATTGCTGTCAAATTGCCGAGGTTCGGCGGTGCCCAACTCAGTGTGCCACTTCACTCTTTAGCCGCACATACAACACACCCCTTCTCTTTCTTCCCTAACTAATACTAGCATTATCTCTAACTAAAATGCCAGCCCCCGATACGACTCCAGTAGACCCAGACCCCGCCATGTCTGCCGATCCAGCCGTTGACGTTGACCCAGCCCTCCGCGCGCTCCTCCGCCTCTCCCTGAGCAGTCAGGAGTACAAGCTCCTTCACGAGCGCGCGCCTGTTGCCGTTAAGAAGAACGCGCCGTCTCCGGCGAGATTCGAGGCGATTGTGCGACCGAAGGATAAATATAATGACGCTGCGATAAGGGAGTCGTTACGGGTGTTTGTGGGTTCTGGGTTGTTGTTGAAGCTGGTTGAAGTCGTTAGTCGGCGCATGAAGGGCGGTGTCGGCGCCGTTGCGAGGTAAGCACCGCATGAGATATATCAGATGTCAAACGGTAATTGACGCGAGAAGCAAAAAACGATCCATCATTCATTCCCCCAACTTCCGCCTCCCTCTCGCCCTCGCCCTCGTTGTTTTCTTCCACCGTCGCCTGCATCGCTTGTTCGCGCGCATCCGCGCAAGCCTGCGCATCGACAAAGCGCAGCCATTCCGGGAGCGAAACCCGCGTCTAGCTAAGGCGTTGACGTCTCGATATGCACCTGCTGTCGGGGGGAGTTTGGCCGGCTTTGCGCTGGGGATTGCTCCGCAGGCGCAGTTGCGGATGACGGCGGCGATTTATATGAGTACGCGGACATTGGAGTTTCTGTATAATGTTATGGAGGAGAAGGGGTGGTTGAAGAATAAGCCGTGGTGGTTTGGGAGTTGGTTGTTAATGCCTGTGTCGTGTGCGCAGCTGTTCCATGCGTTTGTATTTGATCGCGAGACGGTGCCCAAGGTAGTCCTTCCCATCTTGCCCGATTTATCAAGTATGTATGCTGACTGCTATTGGATAGTGGTTTGGAAAGGTCGTTATGAACTCGCCCAGTTACATACAGAGTCGACCTGCTTTGCTTCCTGTGGAGATTCCCTGGCCAGAGAACGAAGAAGTGGTCGATTCACTCGGTAGCATTGCCAACCTGCGCTGGCCGTACGTGAGAACGACTCCCATGAATTTTTACGAAATTCTAATCTACGCCTCCAGGCCCTTCACCTCGCCGATCCTGCATCCGTCCAATCCCAACACCCTGCCAGCAGCGATCAAATCGATAGCCCCGATTACCGGGCCCGCTCATCCCTCCATCTCCAGTCTCTCGTGCGCACTCCTACACCCAGCCGTTCCCAGCTGCAACACAGCTTTCCTGCACCACATTCTGCTCTCCGTCCCCCGGATCGCCCGCTTTATGACAACCGTCATGCTAGCAATCTCCATTCTCAAATACAAATCCTTCACCACCACCCCCCTCGCCTCCTTCCAAACCCTCGCCAAACGCATCCTCACCCTAACAGCCGTCCTCTCCACCTCCATCGGCTCCACCTGGGGCAGTCTATGCCTGTGGAACACGCTCCTCTCGCGCTCCGCCCTCCCGACAAAACGCTTCTTCCTCAGCGGCGCCCTAGGCGGCCTCCCCTTCGCCTTCCTGGGCAATAACTCCCGCAGCGCATTCATGTCCATCTTCCGCAGCGCTGTCGACTCCGCATGGAAGTCTGGCGTGAAACGCGGGCTGTGGAAGGGCTGGACCGGTGGCGATCTGGGACTGATTGTGGTGAGCTGGGCAGTTATGGGAGCGATTCTGGAGAGAAGGCCTGGCGCTGTTCAGGCTGGGGGGTTGAGAAAGGGATTGGCTTGGTTGAGGGGGGATGGGTTCTTGGATCCGGTTGAGGTGTTGGAGAGGAAGAGGGCGAGGAGGGCTGCGAGGAGAGAAGAGCGTGAGGTGGCTGAGGGTTAGGCTTGACTTTGGTTTTTATGGTCTTCTTTTGGTTCTTCTGGGCTCGCTAGTTATTATTACCCTGTACTGCTATGCGTAATTACTAAATCAGTTATTATACTGGCTTATGAGTATACAAGTCTATGTTGCCTAGGCATATATAGCCTACAACAACAACCACACGCGATAATACATCACCAACTGACAGTAATACACTGTTAGTCAGTAAGTCACTGGGTATATGCAGAGCGAAGTCTCAGAAGAGAGCGCGACAGTCAGTGTATGCCAAATTAGGAGCACAACTAATCAGAGCGCAGTAGGCAAGGCAAGGTGAGTCCACTTGCTAGAAGATTCCTAGCCTTCTGTTCGGTAGAAAATTCTCTAATCTGATTGGGCTAAGCTCAAGATATCGAAGCATATGCGCGCCACTGGGATACCTAATCCAGTCAACAAGAGGACAGTAAAATTCCCGAATAAGACCGCAGAGCCTCACCCTGCAATAAATTAACCCGGATTACATACGGATTGTAGACATCTTTCTACCCATGAATACTTCAACTGCCCGAGTTATGCAAATAGTTGTGTAGGAATATTGTTACTAGGTCTGTGGTGATGATGGGTTTGTGTATGCCGATCCCAGAATACTCCATACCAAATCCCGAGACATGGATCAAATCCCGAAGGTGTTCATGGTCCTTGGCGCTTTCATGGTTCGGTCTGCTTGAACGAACCTCTATTATAAATATCGAGATACCGGTGTACGGAGTAGCTTGGCTTCGATGCTGGAGCATCGAACATTCTTCAAGTCTGGTCTGGTCTGGTCTCGTCCTTGGGTCGGCTTGGTTCGCGACTTGGAGAATGTACGTATTTATAGTGTCGAGCACTAGTGAACAAGAAAGCGAACGAAAACGAAAACGAAAGCGAAAGCGAAAGCGAAGTAGATCCGTATATGCTACTTTTGAAGAAATTGCACATTGACTAGGGGTATATCTAGACGCCCTCAGCATCCGAGTGGAACATGAACCAGAATGCAAAGGATTTCTGATCTGTATTAGCAGATTGCTGTATTCGCCACACGCCACAGGACAGTGGTAGCTGTTTAAAAGGAACCGGGACTTCGCAGTTTACAGAGTATGTATTTCCTTGCTCTCACCGGAAAGGTTGATGTCACTCGGTAGAGTCTTCCGCCTATGAGAGTGTCTACTTGACACCACCTCTAGTTTAACCCCAGAATACTCCATACAAGGATACTGGGAAGCAAGTAGAGAACTTGATAGAGACGGATTTTGTAGGATTTGCCTCACTACAGTACTGCTACGTACAGTGGCATTTCCACAACATCCGTTGCTATCAGTCTTACACCAGGTAGCTATAGGTAGCCTTCTGGCATAGTGACTAATAGATTTAATGTATTGATATGACCAGCAATAGTCGGGAACGGATACGCAACCTCATCCTTCTCCAACAGCTTTATCCTGCTTTTCTTGCTGTCTTGTTCTCTTGCCTTCCTACACCTCTCCCCGAGAGATGGATCATCCGACCTTTCTTGACATGTCTCTTTACTGTTGCCACTGTGGTTACTATCCTACTTGACAGTCGTCCGGGAACTCGTCTCTGGCAAGCATTATTTTTTTTATTTCCCTTTCTCGTTTCCCATCTTATCTTTTTATACACACTCTCTCTTCTGGTTAACACCCGTTTACTGTCGCATCGTGACCGTAAGAGCTGTGTGCTTGTCGTTTTCTCCTCACCTCGACCCTGACCTACCGTGACTCTTCACTCGCCACTCTTGCGGCGACCAGCCTCTTTGGGATACTCACACGAAATGGCCGTTTGCTTTCAACGTATCTCGCATTTCCAGTCCCCGACGTGATATCGTGACCATCCCTGCACACTCCCTGCTGGGCCAGATCATCCAACCTGACCTCTCCGCGATTCCCTACCTCCACCCAATCAGTTCGAGTTTCTATACCGTTTTCCTCCCGTAGCCCGGGGCTAAAAGGGAGAAGGAGCATTATTCCTTTCCTTTCCTTTCCTTTCTTTTTTTTTTTTTCGACAAGGAAAGAGGGGGATCTGACAAAAGTTCTATTCGTCACACACGGACCTCGCGGACATCACATGGATCAAAAACCCCTTCGAAGCAGAGAGTAACGAGGAGGCTGAAAGATGACCTCCCGAGCCAACGACAGGCACCTTCCGGTACTTGCACCTGGCCCGCGAGGTCTTGTAAAACCTAATCTACCAACGCGTCTCGCTCCGGGGCCACGGAAAATCTCGGCGGCCTGTTTACCGTGCAAGCAGGCTAAAAGAAAAGTGAGTTATCGATCTACCGGAGGAGTTCCTAGCAGGCAACCTCCATCTCAAGCAACTGATAAAGGGACGGAGGGCAAAATGATCACAAAAGGTCCCTCCGAAAATCAATTGAGAGACCAGGAGTATGTGGCTAACTTCTGTCCGTTTCGCAGTGCAGTGGACGTCCGGCCCCGTGTAAAGCATGTCGAAGTACAGATGCAGAGGCTGATTGTGTTTTCAATCTGACCCTTGACCTTCGCCGCAAAGTTTCCCAGAGACGCACAATCAATGAACGGGACTATTACCGCAATGTACTATCTTCTCTGCTGGACGAAATTCGCTCGTCGGAGCCAGTCAGGATCAACGAACTGGTCAACTTCATACGCAGCGATGCCTCGATGGGCCGGATCGCCACCGTCCTTGCAGATACAACAATCAGCCTCGATGGTTTCAGTTCGATAAGCCTAGACAACAATCCGAGCGTGGAGAGTGCTCTTCAGAGTTTACTCCCACCGCCAGATCCATGCTCGACAAATGCATGCTTTCGAATGACCCTCGAGAGTCTTGTTGACATACCCTTGTTCCAAGTCCCCGCGAAACCTTGGACCAATGTCACTGATGATGACAACCTTGTCTCCCATCTGGTCTCTCTATACTTTACATGGGACCATCCGTGCTGGCAGTTGATGGATCAGAATGTCTTTCTGCTGCATATGAAGACGGGCAATCTGGGGTCACAATACTGCACACCATTCCTGGTGAACAGTATTTTGGCTATGGCCAGTGTATGTTGTGAGTGCCGTTCCGCCATGCTTTGATACTGACAATTGGCAGGTATACTCTGACGCCCCAGACGTTTTTACCATTCCTGGGGATACGGACTCCTGCGGGTCGCACTTCTATATGGAAGCTGAAAGGCATTGGAGGGCTGAAGAGGGAACTGTGGGCTTGGCCAACATCCAGGGCTTGGCTATCATGTGTCGTGTGTAAGTAGCCAAGCAGCCCCTATCTCTTAAAAGTCGTAGCTGACTTCATGATAGGTTGAAATGCCAGGGAAAGGACGGAGTTAGTTGGCTGATGCTGAAACAAGCTGTACAGCTTGCACAAGATTTTGATATGTTTCGAGCCCCAACATTGCGTGTAAGTTGGGGGGAAATGGACGCAGACATGCAGCGTATTCATGCAACCACTGCCTGGGGGATCTTCGTCCTGAATTTGTATGGAGCCTTCCGCAAATCCGCGCGAACAGCCACTCATTCTCATTAGGGACATGTCTATGGAACTGCACAAAGACGCGAATCTCGAGGCCCCGGTCTGCCGGCCTTATACGTCTGATGACCTGAATGACAATATCGCGTGGACCCCTTATCCTCGCTCGAACCAAGTCGAATACGCGGAGAAGCCAGGACTTCTCCGTTATGTTGCGACAGAACTCGCCAATCTGACGGAAATCACTGCGGGTATCCAGCAACTGTTCTTTATGGATGCTTGCCACATGGAGATCAATGACCTCTGGAGAAAGACTAACCGAATATACTCGCGTCTCCAGCTATGGCATGAAAACATGCCAGACGTTTTGGAGATTGACGATCGCCCTGTCCCGCAAGTACTGTTTCTTCAGTAAGGGCTTTTATATCCCCAACCACCCACGAAGTTCGTAGCGACATGCTAACATGTATAGTCTCAAATACCACCAGGAGATATTAATATTGTTCAATGCCTTTGTGGGTTATAAGGGCCTAGGCGGCCCGTCACATCTAGCCTGGTTCGAACAAAGCAGACTAGCCAGCCTTCAATCGGCCAAGGATATCTCCCAATGCTTCAGCATCCTGCGGCTATCCTATGGGTATAAGCGGATGCCCAGCCACATGCTCGAGGCGGCGGCCACTAGTCTTCTTGTAGTGATGAGCGACTTGACGAACGAGGAATCCAGGAACGCGTTTTTTGAGCTTTGTCGGATCGTATTAGTGTTCAGCAAGCGATTGAAACAGGCCAAACGCGTGATCCCGAGTATTCTCTCGATTGCACAGCAGTCGGGAATCATCTTACCACCGGAAGCAGTGTTGATTTTTGAATCGGGAATATGACTCCTGACACGCTCGTGAAATTCGATTGTTGCCTCCCCCACCACACGGCATCTTCCAGGAAACACTCTTAGCTCTAGCAAATATGACAGTTCCCCCAAGATGGGCGAATGGACGGGGGGGGGGAGGCACGTCGACGAATTGATACTGTTTGGATCGCTGGAGAAATGAGCATCATCGACTGGACGGTTTACCTGTTGAGAGTCTTTCAGAAGACTTCTCGAATAACATGTTGATATGCTTGGGTATGTCGCCAGCTAACACTTATCCGTACGTGACCAGGAACTTAAACGAGTTTTGTATTAGGTTTTAAGGCCACAAGAGCCTTCTCTTCTCTGGCTTACTGCCAGGCCATCACAATGACCTAATGTCATGTCACATTGCCACATCTTGAGGGGCAGTGATGGAAAGAAACGTTGAATGGCATTCCGCTGTCTTGGACTTAACGGTGTTCAGTGCACGAACCAGACTTGCCAACCTTTCCTCCTTTTTCGAATGTAGCCAGCGCCTTCATTCGGCTGGAAATCATTTCCGGGAAGCGCCACAGATCGGGGCAAGTCACTGCCGCATTAACCATGGTGCTTTCACAGAGTACAGGAGTATAGACGCATGAATATTGATGGACGCATCTGGTACCTTCTCGGTTGCAATTGAATTCGCTGGACAGTCCCCTGCTCGGTTTGTATGAGCGATGAGCGATTATCTATGCGGTATCAGAACGCATTAGACAAGATAAGACAGATACGGCTACGATTCCCGGGTGCATTACTGCGTTTACCGTGTTTCTTGAATTTAATTCTACAAGGTTCTGATGTGATGCCAGTCTGTTGGCAATCGATTCTGTAGTCAACGTAATCCATCCCCGAGTCGGCCACGCCCCCGAACCGGCCACTTGTGTGTATTGCATATACAATGACATATTTTAGAACCTTAATAATCTCAACTAACATTATAGGTGTACTGTTAGAGCTCATATATCCTTACATGTACATACTATAGGAATGCCTTCATATTTTGCTTAGAACTTTTAGAAATTTTATAGCTCGTGATATAGTATTATATCTAATATAACTGTATTTCAAGACCTTCCTATGTAACCTAAAGAAGCAGGCATAATAAAAGATTCTGAATCTGGCGCCTGCATATTTACCATAATATATCTGTTTGCTTTAGCTTTCAGGCCCTGTCAATATGTTATTGCTGAGATACTGAGGTTCTAAATATGCCATTTTATATGCAATACACAAGTGGCCGGTTCGGGGGCGTGGCCGACTCGGGGGGGTGGATTACGTTATATTAGTTTAATTGTATAGCTGACTCATCCAATCCTTATGCACAGATAAGATAGCACAATCTGCCCAAGCGAAAACCCTCAAAATTCGAACTCCGCCGGCACCATCGAAATCCCACCGACGCCGAAGACCCCCTCCACCGTCCACCTCACGTCGATCCACGAACGAAAACGAGGAACGTCCTCTCGAAGAACCGAATCCCTCACCACCTATCCCTTTTATCCCCTCTAAGCCAACATGTCCTACGAGGAGCGCGCCAACGCGCACCCCAACCTGGGCGATGAGTCCGACGTTGAGGAGGAAGCGCTCGTCAACGACTACCGCGAGCAGGTCAATTTCGACGATGAAATGAGTGATTTGGACCGCACGACATCGATTGACGCTGCCTCGCAGGCGCCGGACCTTCAGGCGCAGTTGGCCGCCGCAGCGACCCCGCTGGAATACCAGGCTACGCTGGAGACCAAGTTTGCGAGCTATGACAACTATTGCAATTTGTTCCATTACATCTTGAACTCGGATGGGCCGGTTGATTTGGAGGTTCCTTCTGTATGTAATCTTGTGTTGTTGTTTTTGTCTTTGGAGATGTTTTTCCGTTCCGGGCTTTGTTGTGTTGTGGGAGTTGAGGAATCAGGCTAATATGTTTGTTTGGTGATAGTACTACTGGGCTTGGGATGTTATCGACGAATTCATCTACCAGTTCGAGTCGTTCTGCCGCTACCGCAACCGTGTCGCCCGCAGCGGTTCCAACGAAGAGGAAGCACAGCTCCTGCGGGAGAACCCCAACACATGGGGCTGCTACTCGGTTCTCAACGTCCTGTACTCCCTTATCCAGCGTTCGCAGATCAATGAGCAATTGGCCGCTATGAAGCGGGGCGAAGACCCCATGACAGTCGCCGGCGAGTACGGTTCCCGCCCGCTGTACAAGATGCTCGGATATTTCTCGATCATCGGACTGCTCCGTGTCCATTGCTTGCTGGGTGACTTCAGCCTTGCCCTCAAGACCCTCGACGATATCGAGATGAATAAGAAGGCCATGTTTGCCCGCGTCATGGCCGCCCACTTCACGACCTACTACTACGTGGGCTTCTCGTACATGATGATGCGCCGGTACGGCGACGCCATCCGCATGTTCAGCCACATCCTGATCTATGTCTCGCGCACCAAGAACTTCCAAAAGGGCGGCAACAGCTACGACGCCATCGCCAAGAAGAACGACCAAATGTACGCCCTCATCGCCATCTGCGTCGCCTTGCACCCCACCCGTCTCGATGACACCATCCACTCCGCCCTCCGCGAGAAGTACGGCGACCAGCTCACCCGTCTCCAGCACGGCGGCCCCGAGGCCCTCCCCCTGTTTGAGGAACTCTTCCGCTCCGCCTGCCCCAAGTTCATCAGCCCCACCCCGCCGGACTTTGACAACCCGGCCGTCAACGTCGATCCCGTCGACCACCAGACCTCCATCTTCATGGACGAGGTCAAGAACACCCTGTTCAACCCCACCATCCGCTCGTACCTCAAGCTGTACACCACCATGGACCTCAAGAAGCTTGCCGGTTTCCTCGAAGTCGAGCCTGAGAAGCTCCGCTCATGGTTGCTGGTCAACAAGCAGCGCAGCCGCCAGATCCGCTGGGTCGAGGGCGGTCTGCTCGAGGGTGAAGTCGTCAGCGCAAATGATCTCGACTACGCCCTGGAGAACGACCTCATCCACGTCAGCGAGACCAAAGCCGGCCGCCGTCTGGTGGACTGGTACTTGCGGAACCTTGCCCGTGTCTACTAAACCGGGTCACGTCTCCTCTTTCGCTTCTATTAATTCTTCTTTTGTTGGAAAAGTTTCTTTTCGCCGGAATCGGATGAGATATGCATAACGTTTCTTGCTTCATATGAATATGGGTATGGAGTTCAGACAACCATGGAGAGGATGTGGTGGCCCATGGAGGTTCGACCGGAGTGATGGATCAGGATATACCAGGGGCGACATGGGAGAAGCTTGGGGGATGTCAGTGAAGAGTGGAGAAAAGAGATGAAGAGTTGGGATTGATTTGATTGAATTTAATTATGTTTTTTTGACAATACTTTTTCTTTTTTTTATGTTGCATGATGTCCCATTTTCTGTTTTTGAATCTCCTCTTCTATCTTTTCAATATATCGTTGCTTTCTTGTTACATAGCTTGAGCTTAGGGCTGGTTATCTGTCTAGACTAGCTAGAAAAGAAACGTTCAATACCCTGACCTGTTATGTAGAATGGGGTATATAAAGATTTCTATCCTACGGAGTACACTAAACTAATATAAATACAACCAACTGCCTTCAATAGACCACCACAATCAAAGACTAACATCAAAACTCGTCCCACACCCACAATTACTCGACGCTCGCGGGTTATCCACAATCTTAAACTGACTCCCAATCAACTCCGTTGTATAATCCACTGTACTCCCCGACAACAGTTCCAGCGATGGTTCATCCATAACAACCAGTGCGTTGCCGCCTTCGGGGCCAGATCTAGCGTCGGCTTCAAAAACGGTGTCTTCTTCGGCGTCGATCTTGGAGTGGGCTTCGAGCGACATCATATATTGGAAGCCATGGCAACCGCCGGAGGTTACGGTGATGCGGAGGTGGTGGTAGGGGTTTTCGGCTTTTGTGGGGGTGGGGGAGGTTGTTGGGTCTGTTATTTCACGGAGGCGCTGTTTATTATCATGTTAACTTCGTTCTGCTTGAGGTTGTGGTGAAATGAAAGCGATGCTTGTCTTTGGCTGGCGCGTGGTTTGGTAATGGCTGAGCGTGGGGTCATGTTTCACACCTGTCTGTGGTTGTAGTAGGGTTGGGTTATACCAGACAATATAGTCTTTTCTCTGTTCTTCGAAAGATGTTCTGCTTCTGTCCGGTATACCACCACACTTCGCCACAGTACCACATTCCCGGACAGCCATACCCCTCCACCCGCTTCCATGGTATGTAGACAATGGTATTCCGGGAAGTAAAGAGTAACGTACCTCCGCAGCCCTCTCCGAGATTCCAACCATCAACGGTTTCCCCTCCTCATCATTCCTCGCATTCTGCACGACCTTGGCAGACGGACGAACTGTCGACGATGAAAATGCACGGTTTCGCGGCACACGGAAGGAAGAGATGTTCACTTTGCGAAGAGTATACTGGCTTGGACGAGCCGATACATGTAGGGAACTGGCATTGGAAGTGTAATTTGACGAACTTCGGATAATGGGTTCGGATAATGCGGAGGAGAACCGGGTAGTTGAGAATACGCGCTGGCAGTGCGTCGTTGATTGTTGTAGGCGGCGTGTGGCCGACGAAAGGACTGGACGGGACATATTTGCGGTTTCCAGGCTAGTGTGTTATTGTAGGTGTAATTGTGTTGGTGAAATTGCCGTGATTATATATCGGCGATTTGGATATTTCCGTTAGTCAGAGGGTTCGGCATGACGTTATTGGTCGATTCGCCGCCACATCTTTAAGAGGGGCAGCTTATCGCTTTAGAGCAATTTATCGACTGGTATTTGACAGGAATACCAGGGAAATGACTGTGCAAGTACACCAGGTCGGGGTTTACTCCAGACAAGAGGCTGAGGCCCGCGATGCGCAGGATCCTCTACGTTCATTCCGTGAAGAGTTCATCATTCCATCGCGGAATGACCTTCAGCGAAAGACGCTGGCTGTCGAGGGTACGCCAATTCACATCCAGTTTATTATACTAGTCTAACTTCAGCAGATCAAGACACCTCAGAACCAAGCATCTACCTCTGCGGCAACTCTTTAGGCCTCCAACCCCGCAGCACCCAAAAGTACATCGAATACTACCTCCGAACATGGGCAACCAAAGGCGTAACCGGACATTTCACCCCCCACGAGGACCAATTCCTCCCTCCATTTGTCGATGTCGATGAGGCTGGATCGAGGCTTATGGCGCCTGTTGTTGGTGCGTTGCAGAGTGAGGTTGCTGTTATGGGTTCGTTGACGGCGAATATCCATGTGTTGCTGGGGAGCTTTTATCGGCCGACGGAGGGGAGGTTTAAGATTATTATGGAGGGGAAGGCGTTTCCGAGTGATCATGTGCGAGCCCTTATGTCTGGGGTAAGGATGAATTGCTAACAGGATGAAGTAGTATGCCGTCGAGTCTCAGATTCAGCTTCACGGTTTCAATCCGGATGACGCCATGGTATTGATCGAGCCGGAGAACCACGAGTTCCCGACTCTGAGCACCGAGCAGATCCTGCGAGTCATTGATGAACACGCCTCGAGCACTGCCTTACTCTTCCTCTCCGCAATCCAATTCTATACCGGGCAGTATTTCAAGATTGAGAAGATTACGGCCTATGCTCGTTCGAAAGGTATATTGGTTGGCTGGGATTGCGCTCATGCAGCTGGTAATGTCGACTTGCGATTGCACGATTGGGGCGTCGACTTTGCGACATGGTGCAACTACAAATATCTGAACAGTGGACCGGGAGGGATGGCTGCTATCTTTGTTCATGAAAAACATGGACAGGTGGATGCTGAGAAGGGATTCCGGCAAAGGCTTGCTGGATGGTGGGGAGATGATAAGGGCAGACGGTTTCTCATGGAGAATAGTATGGAACCTCAACACATTTTCCGACTTGCAGATTCTAACTCATATTCCAGAATTCGTGCCGCAATCAGGTGCAGCTGGCTACCAGCTGTCCAACCCATCCGTCCTTGACATGAATGCAGTTGTCGCATCCTTGGAGCTCTTCAACCGAACCACAATGGCCGATATCCGTAAAAGATCATTGGCGCTGACTGGATACTTGGAACATCTACTACTGACCTACCCCGTCGACTCGTCTGAGAGGCCTTTTACCATTATCACACCGTCGAATCCAGCAGAACGTGGTGCTCAGCTGAGTCTACGTTTAGAGCCAGGTCTCCTCGACAGCGTTCTGGAGTCGTTAGAGGAACATGCCATCGTGGTTGATGAGAGGAAGCCTGATGTCATCCGTGTTGCACCGGCTCCTCTGTACAATACGTATGTGGACGTTTGGGAGTTTTGCCAAGTCTTTTTGAATGCGTGTGTGAAGGCCAAGGCATAGAACTGTCTCTGCTAAACCTTATCCATTCCGTCATGAACCTTGCTACGTGCAACATCTTGCGCAACACATGGTATATAATATTCACACTATCTAGCCAAACGCAAAATAGGCCCGTTCCAGCGGTTGCCGTTCCGACTCCCAAGCCAACCAATCCGACCTCGTAGTCCTGTCCACCGTCAGTAGCACATCCACAAAGAACAAGAGCAAGGACTACATACGGCAAAAGTCCCATAGCATTAACCTTCCACACACCCAACGCCAACAACCCAAACTGCATCAACACATAAACCGCTTTCACACCCAGCAACTTCTTATGCGTCCCCTTCGTGTCGAACTTGGCAAACACCGCATTTGTATTAATCAAACCCTGGATAGGACCCTTAAACAACATAAACACCATCATAATACTGAAGATTTGTAGACTGTTTCCGGACATGTACATCATGATCGCGTTCATAGGGAGTTGCTTTGACGGGGCCATGGCGATTTCCCAGGCTTTCTTGACCTTGAGAGCGTCGGTTTCGATGGGTTTAGAGGGGGTGGCCTGGTGTTGCTGTTGTTGCTGTTTTTGAGTTTGCTAAAACATCGTCAATTAGTATCCTGCTTGCTATAGCCTATCTCAGCAAGAAACGTACAGGCTTAGCTCTGGAAAACCCAGGTGGATCGGGGATGTTGGCCGCCGCCTTGGACGGTCGAGATAAAGGGGTATTCAGCGAGACCACCCATCGCGGAGGAGGAGGAGGATCAAATCCAGGCTGCGCAGCTTTTTCTGCCATTGCGATAATTGTCGATAGAACGTGATGGTAAAGCTTGGTGGTGGTGGTGGTGGTGGTGGTGGTGCAGAATAAGGTGGTGGTCTGGAAGCGGCCCCGACCCAAGCGCGCGGAGTTGGCGGCAAGCCGATCCCATCCGCTCCTTTTTGGGTTTCGACCCAGACTACTGTACTTGTACCTCCATACTACGCTTCTTTTCTCTCCTTAACGTCTTCGCTTGGACTACATAATACGGCTAATTGGTTTATCGTTCTTTATTCCTTTTGTGACGCTCACTCATTACCATTCAATCCGGAGTGGCGTCGTTCTCCGTGACCTTCGACTGAAACCCCCGAGCGGGAATGGAAGATTCATAACGGCAGCGTAACTGAAGACAGATCGCGAAAGACCACCGATTCGCATCCATCCCCCCTCTCCTTGAATTTTCTCGGGCATTCGCATATCCACAGAGACAAACGATCTGCGCTTGCGATCTGTACAACGATTGAACCCCCGCCGCCTCGAAGTGACAAAAGAGCAGTGATTTACCGTTTCGCAAATTCACAATGAGTTCCGGGGGAGATGCAAAGTTATTCGCGAGGGTACGTTAGAATACTCCCCTTATCATTTGTCGCATGGCTGCATAGTTCGGATTGGGCGGGGTTGGTTGGGGATTGGAGATCGAGGATCTGGCGAGGGGACGATAGGATATTTATATGAGCATTCTTCATCCCTCGTGTGATCTGGCTGGTGACACGGATGATATCTGGTGTATTGTCTGTGATTCTTATATCACTTTTAAGGCGATGTGTCGTTACTGGTCTCGTTTCTGGTCGCAAGCAATCCCCTTTCCAAATTATACCTATGTTGGCCGGATTAGCACCCGGATTGGCATCTCTTACGAACAATCATGACTCACTACGTGTTTTTCTCTCACAGGGAAAAGTCGCAGAGCTGCGCCAGGAGCTCAGCAGCGGCGGCAAGAAAGACAAAAACTACTCGGCCAAGAAGATCGCCCTCAAGAAGATCGTGGCCAACATGACCATGAGCAATAACGATATGATCGCATTGTTTCCGGATGTCATTGGGTGTATGAATTTGCCCAGTTTGGAGATCAAGAAAATGTATGCTTTGCAATGCTGTTTATCGGAGCAATGACTGATCTGTGCAGGTGCTTTTTGTTCTTGGTTAACTACTCGAGGATGAAGCCTGATGTGGCGATGAAGGCTTTGCCAATTCTGGTTGATGTACGTTGACATCCCCCGCTTGGAAGTGAAATGCTAATGGTTGCAGGACATGGAAGATTCTAACCCCTTGGTTCGCGCTCTGGCGCTGCGCACCATTTCGTACGTCCATGTCCGGGAGTTTGTCGAGGCAACTATTCAACCAGCCAAGCGCCTGATGAGTGATATGGATCCCTACGTCCGCAAGACTGCTGCCTTTTGCGTCGCTAAACTTTATGAGCATGATAGGAAAATGGTGGAAAGCTCAGATTTGATTGATCGGTTGAATCGAATGCTCAAGGACGAGAACCCCACAGTTGTGTCTAGCGTTCTCGCCTCGCTGACGGACATTTGGGGACGAAGTGAAACCATCTCTTTGACAATTGACTACAACAGTGCATCGAAATTGGTGTCTATTCTTCCTGACTGCTCTGAGTGGGGTCAGTCATACATCCTCGAAGCCCTCATGTCGTACGTACCACAGGATTCGGCGGAATCATTGCTGCTTGCTGAACGAATTGCACCGCGACTCTCCCACTCGAACTCCGCAGTGGTTCTTACCTCTATTCGTGTTATTCTGTACCTCATCAACTACATCGCGGACGAAAGACACGTTAACTCGCTGTGCAAGAAATTGTCGCCGCCTCTCGTTACATTGCTTTCAAAGCCGCCGGAGGTGCAGTACTTGGCTCTTCGAAATGCCATCCTCATCCTGCAGAAGAGACCCGAAGTCCTCCGGAATGATATCCGGGTATTCTTCTGCAACTACAACGACCCGATTTACGTCAAAGTGACCAAGCTAGAATTGATCTTCATGCTGACCACCCAGGAGAACATATCTGTAGTGCTGGCAGAGTTGCGGGAGTACGCAACGGAGATTGATGTGCACTTTGTACGAAAGGCTGTTCGGGCCATCGGGAAACTGGCCATCAAGATCGAGTCTGCGGCACGGGAATGTATCGACACACTGTTGGAGTTGGTCAACGCCAAGATTCCGTATATCGTGCAGGAAGCAACCGTGGTAATTCGGAACATTTTCCGCAAATACCCCAATCAATACGAGAACATTATAGGCAATGTTATCCAGAACATTGATGATCTGGATGAGCCTGAAGCAAAGGCGGCTATCATTTGGATCATCGGACAGTATGCGGATCGAATTGAGAACTCGGACGGACTCCTTCAAGACTACCTGGCAACATTCCACGACGAAACAGTTGAAGTGCAATTAGCCCTACTCACAGCAACCGTCAAGTTCTTCATCCAGCGCCCAACCAAGGGCCAAGAACTCGTCCCTCAAATTCTGAAATGGTGCACAGAAGAAATCGACGACCCCGACCTCCGAGACCGCGGCTACATGTACTGGCGTCTTCTGTCAACAGACCCTGCCACAGCACGCAACATAGTAATGGGCCAAAAACCACCCATCAGCGCAGAAAGCGAAAAACTCGACAGCCGCACTCTCGAAGAACTCTGCCTTAACATCGGCACCCTCGCCACCGTCTACCTCAAACCCATCCAGCAAGTCTTCCGCAGCGCCCGCAGCCGCCGTCTCCAATACAGCCCGGCACTCCAAAAGCCCCGCGACCAAAACGGCAACAGCAACCCCATGCTGCAGTTCAACCCAACCCCCACCACCACCACCCCGCTTGCCTCCAACCCAACCGGCACCGCCAATATCACAACCACCGCCCCAACCCATCTAAGCACCTCCTTCCCTAACCCCACGGACCCATCCGTCATCGCACCCTCCCCAGTCACCGGCCTCGGCCCCGATGCAGCAGACATGAATGCCGCGGTCAGCGCAGCAGACGTCTACTTTAACGGCGTCGGCAGCCAGCAAATGGCAGCCATGGATCTGGGTGGGCGCAGCGGCGACGACGGCGACGGCGCTGCAGGTGGCGGCGGCGCATTGGGATCACAGTATGTGGTGAATCAAAACCAGCAGTCTGTTTATCAGCCGCAATTGGCGGGTGGTGCGGCGACGGGGGAGTTGTTGTTGCTGTAGCTGCCCTGGCCTGCCTTGCATTTGCATGGATTTGTCTCTTCGATTTGTGCTGTTGACAAGTATGTGTTTTGTAATGTGTTGTATTTGGTGCAGATCGTTTTGTTGTTTGTTTGTTGTGATACCTCGACGTACTAGTATACTATACTTTTAAATAATACAATTTATTCTGGAGTCGCTAACTCTTCTATGCTGCATTACGAGGGGGTTGTATCATTTGCTGAGATTTGCTTGCGATATATATCCCGAACACACACCCCCCGCATCACCTTAGAGCGACTACTGGCATGGATCTATTCAACCACTGCTGTCATAATATCAAAGTAGAGTAATCCAATAATTTTCAACAGTCTTTAGTCAAAGAATTCAAGCACCCAAAGCTTTATAACGGGAAAAAAAAAAAAAAAAAAAAAAAAAAAAAAAAAAAAATCATTTCAACACATTCGATATTTACAATCTTCAAGCCATAAACCCATAATATCGTCCCATCTTTATAAACAGATACGATATGTACACCCAATTACTCTGTATGTGCACTACTGCCCATCCTCATTCTCAATAACATACCCCCACTCATGCTCCTCCTTGCCAAACATAATAGCCCCAAGCCACGACTTGACCTGCGCGGCGTATCCAGCGCGCTCGACACCGGCTTCGAGCATGTTCATGTCGACGTCGCCGTTGCGGATGATTTGCACGGGGGCAATGAAGTACTGTTCTGTCAGCAACAAAGCGATAAGGGTGATGGGGTGGGGGGCTTACGGCAGTCCCAGACACGAAGGCTTCGATGATTCTACCCTCCTTCCAGGCTTCTTCGACCTCGCCGATGGTAAACGGTCTCTCGACAACATCAACAGGAGGCAACCCCGTCGCCGAAGGCGAAGCCAACCGCTCCCTCGCAAGCTCAAGCACACTCCGTCTTGTAACACCCGGCAAAATCACCTGACTCTCCAACGAAGCCGTAACCAACTCCCTCTTTCCATCTTTACCCTCCCACACAATGAAGAAATTACTAGCCCCCGCCTCCGTAACCTGCCTCTCCCCCCCAAACAGCCAAAGCACCTGATCAAATCCCTGCCCCGTCGCGACGCCATGCGCCGCAAGACTAGGCCCGTAATTTGCGCCGAGTTTCGCGTAGCCGAAACCACCTGGCCAGGCGCGGATGGTGTCCGGTGTGGAGGCGAGGAGCTTCAGGCCGGACGGCTTGGAGGACATGTCGGGCCAGGGGACGGCGATGATGAAGAGGAGGGCTTCTTTGGGGGCTTGGACGCCGAGCTGCGTGCCGTTGCCGATGACCGTGGGGCGGATGTAGAGGTAGCGACCGGGTTGGTCTTTGGGAAGCCAGCCTACAATTTGTCAGTACTCTGTACCTAGCCAAAGAAAGTCAGGAGGGGGCGACTCACGCGGCCCATCAATCTGCAACAACCTCCCCACCAGCTTCTTCACCTCCCCCGGCGCAAACCCCGGCAACGAAGTCCTAACCGCACTATTCGCAAGTCTCTCCCCATTACAATCGGGCCTGAAGAGACGCAACTTCCCATCGTACCCACGGTACGCCTTCATGCCCTCGAAGCACTCGGTGGCATAGTGCAGACACGACGCTGTCGGCGGGATACTCAGATTCTCGAAGGGGCGGACTTCAGGTGTTTGCCAACCGGATTCGACGGTCCAGCGGACTGTCACCATGTGGTCGGTGCAGTAGGAGTGGGATTTTTCCTCTGGGGAGCCGATTGCTGGGACGGGCCGGAGGGAAGTGCTAGGGGTGAAGTTGATGGTGGAGGCGTCGAGATCGGGGGTGATGGAGCCCATGTTGGCGGTTGTGGTGTCAATTGGACAGGCTGATTCCAGGCAATTGCTTTGAACAAAGTGAAATGAGAGAAAGAAAAGAGAGAGAGGATAGTGACTCAATTTATGGTTCGGTCCGGGGTTGCCGTTTTGGTGAAATTGCCGGATATCTTATCGATAACAGAAATTTTCGATACGACTACTAGTACTTTGATATTGCTCTGTTTCAATGTTTCTTTACAGCATGCTCTATTATTCCAATTGAATTATATCACTCTACACGCCTATTGATCCAGTTGCCGTGGTATCGTATTGTACTGTCTGATTTTTCTTTCTCTTTCCCTTTCCCGCGTCTTCGAAACTCCGATGCTAACCGCAGTGGGTATCACGCCCTACTCCATACTCCGTGTACACCCTACGCTACGCCCTATGCCTTGACTGGGATCGGCTGTAGACCGTTGGATGTAGGGTTACACTTACCGTTATCAGGCATTGGTTGCTTAGACCTATCTATAGAGGCAATGACGACTAGACACTGATCAATATAATCCTTTTGTTTCACACTCGCATGTACAAATGGTAGGCCCCGACCAGTCGGCACCAACCTCTTCCGAGAAAAAAGGACCCGAAATCTATATACAATGGATAAGATTATGTAAACAGGATAGAAAGAAATGCCAAACCAATCCATCACCCAAGACAAGACAAGACCTAGACTCCGGAGATGCAATCACATTGAATCATGATAAACAGAGGAAAGAAAAAAAAAAGGTTGAAGGTGCTAAGGACCCAGTGGTTTTTCCTTAGCACCATTGGCACTAACATTGGTGGTACTCGGATTCAACGTCGACGTCGAACCCGACCCTCCCGACCCTGACACCGCCGTTGAGACTGATGTCGACTCGACAGCACGCTCCTGAACAGGAATTGCCTTATTCTCAGCCAGCGTATCCTCAGACCCAGCCTGCGCCTGCGCCGCCGCATTCCGGGCCTTTGTCTTTGACCGTCTCCAGTAAATCACCGAAACATAAATCAAACCCACAGACGCGCATATGATACCATACGCAATCGGCGACGCAGGAGGTATATTCGGGTTCTTCCCGATAGCGTAGTGGAAACCCACGCCTCCATTGATGATTCCCAGGGCTATGAGAAAGCGTCCGAGATAGCGATGCATAACACCCCAGATCGTTTTGAGTCCGTATTTGCGGAAGCGCAGATGCTGGATTATACCCATGATGGGCATTAGTACTGCAACGCCGAGGACGGCGATGTGCCCCAGAAGCGGATGGTAGTCGTTACCCTCCTGGAGATCGTGCGCGACGGAGAACCCAATGGCGTACCCGGCTAGAGCCAGAGCAACAGCAAAGATCTGCAGGGGCGCGTGGATGGCGGGGACTGTCCAGCGGGAGGGGAGGATATAGAGAGTCAATGCGAAGTTAGGGAAGAGCAGGACGAAAGCGACGGATGTGATGACGCCGTGCGCGATGCGTTTCTTGTGCAGACGCGCGTCGCTGATTTGCTGCTGTGGGGACTTGAAGGTGTGGTCGATGATTGTGTGTGATGAGACGAGGAAGGGGTTTTCTGTTTCTCCCCCGACGCCTTCGGTTAGGTTTAGCGTGAAGATACCGTGCCAGTCGTGTTGAGAGATCGGATGGGTGACGTTCGACGACATGATGGGTTCGCCGTGCGCCATGGCCCAGATCCAATCACTCTGGGGACCGAGGATCGGCCGTCCGTCGAATAAACGCATGCAGTCATTGCACTGGATGTTAGCTGTCATATTGCCATGATGAAACCCCGACCCGTCGAGCAGAAATGCATCAACGGTGGAGTTGTACTTTGGCTCGACATGATCCTTAGCCCGTCGTGTTGAGAGAGTGATATTCCCGCCTAAGCCGGCATACACGATGAATAGATTCCCATCGACCATGCGGGCACCTTGTCCCAGGGCTATCCACTGGATAGGAGGGGGCGCTGTCAATTGAAAGAAGATGGGGCCGGATCCATTGACGGCTGTGCGTTGGGGGATGTTGATGGAGTACGAAATTCCACTGCCTTCGGAGGGAGTGTAGGAGATGATTTGCCCGAGGATGGGTGTAGCTAAAGCAGTTAGCGTTGTATTGGCTTGAAGAGAAAGGAGACGTACCATAGGCCAGCGTAGTGGCCAGAAAGGAGAGTATTTTCATGATCAATGTACAAAGGAGTGATGTGCGTCAAAAACGATGCATAGATCTATACTGTTAGCATGCTAGACATAGCTAATAGCGAGTCCATAGAGACCCAGACATACCGGCTATACAGTGGCAAATCGACATGCCCTACGCCAGAGCACCGCGATCTGCATGACAAGAAGATAAAACAGCGATAAGAAAAGATCTAGAAAACTAGAAGACCCAAATGAAAGACATGAGATCAGCGCGATGGCAGCAATGACAACAGCAGCAGCGGTGGTGGGCGTATAATAAATGCAATGGCAGCCCGTAAAAGGAGCTGGTCAGTGCAGTCCCCAAACAGAAATGAGCCCGAATCCGCAAACTTTTTTCTTGGTGAATCTCTTGTCCTGGCTTGGCCGGACGTGTTGCCACTTCTGTACGAGAGCGATATTATAACTTGCCTATGTTTGCTGTACCTTTTCTTTGCTCACACTCTATCCAAGCGCTGTACAGTACATAGAGAATGTCATTGCATTGTTTAGTCTACCGAGTGTGTACTCTATATTGTCTGTAGCAGCACGGAGTATCCCCCTATCGATCGGAGCATATGAGTCAGCGGAACTATTTCGCCAATAGCATAACCTTACTGGACCGTTGTGCCGAGAGTATACGCGATACGGAGAAGCCGGAAAGCGGATGTGAGACGAGACACTCGCCAAATAACTTCTATTATTATGTTCCCTGCGCCTGTCATTCGTGTATACTGGTGTCCGACGCGTCATGGATGGAGTCGCCAAGGATTATCGAATTGCCGAGACACGTGAGTTCCACTTCATTACTACTGACACTGGCATTACATACAAGTACATACATCGCTATGCATGCATTGAGTATCACATTAATAGTAGCACTACGTAGTACGGTTACTTTGTCTTCTCCAATATAGTCTTCATCATCTCGTTGCCCAGCCTCGATGCCTCGGGGAATCTTGGCGCAAAGTACTGCTGGATCCGCTCGAATCGGTCCCGGTACGATTCGAAATCGCCAAATGAAACGCAGTCGGACCATGCCTGTCAATTCAATATCAGTCTGCGTTGAGACAATTGAGTTAGTGAAGGAACGCACCCGCGCAGCAAACGTAAACTCCAGATCATCCGAACGGAACGTGCTATCATCACACGCTGTATCCAGCGCTTCATCAAGCAATTCCGGATTGCGAAAGAGATACTCCGTCACGCCCAGCCAGAGACGGAATAACTGTAACACATCAGTAATCCCGTATACTCCGTACCTACACCTGAGGGTAAAAGACATACCGGCGTCGAACAAATCATATGATCATACGGCACAATCCCCAACTTCCACCAACAATCCACAATCGCCAACAAACTCAGATGATTATTCGGCGGACTCTCCTCGCGGTGCCGATTCGACAGCGAAAACCGATCCAGCACCTCATCTTTCAACAGTAAATCTTGCCCCTTCGTCCCAGCCTGGAACACATATTCCCCAGCCGCTTTCACCCGCCTCTTCAGCTCGTCCCGTTGTCCCTCGATCATAAGCTTGTACAACTCCGTCACGGACTCGGCGTACTGCCGGATCTGCGCTTTGGCGGCTGGGTTGAGGATCGCGAGACCCGCGTAGACGTGCCATTTGTTCGAGTAGATGCGTAGCGTGATGTTGATCTTGACGTTTTCAATGCCGCCGACCCAGCGTGACATATCCCATGGGAATTGGTTGTTGGCTTGCCAAGCTGTGCCCATGCTTAGGAAGGCAGCATGGGTGACGGCTTGGGTGTCGGCGGTGATGCGGTCGTGCATTTCGCCCGAAAGGTAGACATACTTCGAGCCGAAGCAGGAGAGAGCGCTTTCGACAAAGTGCAGGCTTTCGTCGGAGGCGCGGTGCTGGATGAGGACCTATTGTTGCATTAATCGTAGATTAGGATTCGCCTTCCGGGGCGAGACGTACCAATGGCTGACCATTAGGATTTACTTTTGGCCCGTGCAGCGAATGGCACGATACAATCTCTACATCATGGGGCAAGTGTTTGTCAAACGCGGCTAGCTCCGGGGCCTTGCACGACGTCTGTCCTCCAACGATGGCACCGACCTTGGTGGCTGTTCAAGTTAGACTATGACCAAGACCAAGATGATACAAGACATACACGGTCCATACTGGGCGACTACCCGGTCGATAACGCCCGCCTCTACACTGTATAGAATGAAATCGCTAATTCTTGAAACCAAGTGTCCATTCGGAAATACTGTGACACCTTTCTATATACATACAATGAGCCTATGAACGGCGTAGCCCGGAGACGAGCACGAGAACGACATACTTGAGTGTCAAATTCTTGTTTCAATTCTTCATATTTTTCTGGTATATCGCATGCGTTAATCCTTTTACTGTTAGTCCGATATTTCCCAGTATTATTATAAAGAGTATCTGCATAATCTGAACCAGACAGTTAGCATCGGTTCGAAGCGCATTCCAATAAGAATAAGCAAGTAAAGAGAACATTATCAGACAAAGAAAAGTAAGGTAGCTGAGATTTTACATCATCGACGACCTGATGAACAGTCATACCAGAAAGGCGGACAAGCCCACCAGGCCATACTCGAGCCAAATGCACTCAAGTCATCACGTAAGAGAACGGGGAATAACAAGGAGAGAGATCCTTACCTAGAACAAGGGAAATGGAGCAGAGAAGAAAGCATTACCTCCATCCCGCTGAACTTAGTCGTTGGGCATACAGCTTGCCCATGTCTCCCATTCCGATGATGCCAATACTGGCATTTTCCTTTGCGAGAACCATTTTCACGTACTGCAGACCGGCTGCAGCAATGCAATCAAATCAAATTGCTTGATATCGACTGAAAACAACACTGGTCGAGAAGAAGCAAGGGAAAGAAAATTTCTTAAATAGACGCCGACAGTCAGCACTCACCGCCCCGGCCCGACTCTAACTTCCGTTCTGCCGGATATACTCCCTCGCTTGAGAATCCCTCCCGCCTTTGCACGACCAATTAGAAGTGGCGAACCCCGTCTAGGGCACACACCCACTTTTCTATCCAACTTTCATTTGAGTCTGTCGTTCTTGTTCCTCTTCTTCTCTTTCCATATTCCATCCCACAACCGACAATCGCAATGGCTCCCAAGAAGACCCCCGGCGCCGGTGCCGCCGCTAAGGAGAATGTCACCCTCGGTCCTCTGGCCGGTGATGGTGCGTTTCGTGTTATCGCATTGTGAGATCCAGCAGCTAACAAAATACAGGCAAGCTCGTTTTCGGTGTTGCCCGTATCTTCGCCTCTTTCAACGACACCTTCGTCCACGTCACCGATCTGAGGTTCGCGCTCCAATGAATATTGGATACGGAATGGCATGCTAACAAAGTAATAGTGGTCGCGAAACCATCTCCCGTGTCACCGGTGGTATGAAGGTCAAGGCTGACCGTGACGAGTCCTCCCCCTACGCCGCCATGTTGGCCGCCCAGGACGTTGCTACCCGCTGCAAGGAGCTCGGTATCAACGCTCTGCACGTCAAGATCCGCGCCACTGGTGGTACCGGCACCAAGACCCCCGGTCCCGGTGCTCAGTCCGCCCTCCGTGCCCTCGCCCGTTCCGGCATGAGAATCGGCCGTATTGAGGACGTCACCCCCATTCCTTCCGACTCTACCCGTCGCAAGGGTGGTCGCCGTGGTCGTCGTCTGTAAGCATGTGCGGGGCTGTCTTCCAACTTGTCCGGTTGGTTATCCCGAGTACGTGTCTTTTGCGGATGTGGATGGAATAAACGCGGAGAACGGCTTTTTCGCCTGGTCTTCAATTCCTTGTCCGAAAATAAAATCTCAGTTAGCGTATCAATGTTATGCTGGGGAATTACTTTGTTCTCTACCCGTAAATTTGTTCGTAGCATGATTTCCTAGAGAAAACTTTTAGGCGGTAACTGATAAGGTGCTTATCATGGTGATCTGCCACTTTTCGTCACTTTTTCAATCTTTATTTTTCATATCGGTCTCGAATTTCACACCATAGTGATAGCTTCGATTTGACTACTCTGATGCGACTGGCTCCAGCTCGTCAACTCCCCATTGACGTCAAGCGGACCTAGATTCTTCCGCGCGACAACCTCACGACTGACGATTCTACAACCGACTCTCTCAACTCGATCAAAAAGAAACAACGAAATGTCCATCCACCCGACCCCCACAATTCTAATCCCCCACCTCCCCCCGAAGACCTTCGTCGGCATCGACCTCGTCACCTTTACCTCTACCGCAAACTTCCACGGTATCCGCGATCTTCCACCAGGCTGGCATTTCTTATACTCGGGCACAACAGAGGCATTATCGCTGCGCAGTGGGGGGTGGTTTTACGTTCAGGACAATGAGGACAATACTCGCAGGACAGTTGCGACAAGGACAGCGACAGGGACGGGGTCAGGGCCGGAGATATTCATCTGGAAATGGGACGTGGACACAGAAACGCTCGTCCCGTTGAAGGGGGATAGCAATGCAGAAAGACAAGAGGCGATGCGCTTCAAGGCGAATCTGGGCATGATCTGGCAGGCGGGAAAGCTGTTTCGGTATCGCAGTCGGGTGACTGCGCAGGGTGTGCAGAAGAATCAGGTGGTTGACGAGGAGGATGAGGAAATTGAAGAAGAGGGGAGGAGGGATTGGAGTGGTTTGACGGATAGGCTGTCACAAGATGTTCTATTGAGAATCGTCGGGGATCCAGAGGTTGATGCTGATGGGCGGCCGAGGTGGATGATTACGTCTGCTAGTACGGCGAGGAGAGATACGGATGATATTCCAGGGCTGGCCAGTGCTGAGCCAGATGGAGCGGGTGTGGACGGGATGGGGAGACAAGAAGTTGAATTCTCGTTCCTCCCAATCGAGCTGCGAAAGACATGGCGAGAGGGCGCAATCGGACGAGAACGAACAGAAGCAGCACAAGACAAATCTTGGGCGCTGGGCGATCTAGTCAAACAATACACCCCCACCGACTCAACAAACCACAGCGAAGGCGAGACCCAAATTCTCGGCGAACTCCAATTCACCTTCCTCACGGCCCTAACCCTCCTCAACTTCTCCTGCCTACAACAATGGAAACGCCTCCTCGAACTAATCCTAACCTGCCGCGCCGCCATCGCAGAACGAGAATCATTCATGCGCGACGTCCTCCGCCTACTCCTCCTCCAACTGCAACGCTGCGACGATCTAGAAGGTGGGTTCTTCGCCATCGACGCAGATGAAGGCGGCGAGTTCTTGCGCGGCTGGTTAGTCAGATTCGTCAGGTCGTTCGAGGAAGTTAGTCATGTCGGCGCTGGGTCTATTGTCAAAGACGAGTTGGATAAACTGGAGGCTTGGGTGAGGAATGAATATGAGTGGGATTTGCACCCTGAGGGTGTTCTTAGACGTGGGTTGTTGCAATTGGAGGATGGGGAGGAGGTGGAGATGGAGATGGCTGATGATGAGGATGAGGAGACGGGGGAGTATGCGCCCACGGTTGTTGAGTTGGGGAGTGGTTTTTAGCCTATATGTTCTATTACATGTACTATATCCCATTGTCCATGATTGAAATGGCTGAAAACGAAAGGCCGTGGTTATACTGTTGCGCAGTTCCGTCTGCAAAGACATACAGTCCTGTTAATGTGGGGCCTGGGTTTTGCAGCTTAATGGCCACAGCCGGATATTGGGCATGCGTATCAATCGGTGAGTGAGATGTTTGAGATGATTCCGCTTTTAAGGAGACTGTTTGTGGCGGGTAAGGATGGGTTTATCTATGAGCCTTATTCTTACTACGCCCAATCCGCATATGAGAGTTCTGGGGTTGGACCAGACCGGTGTTCAGCACTAGCTGATGGACGTACTTATATCATACTCCCCTACAACCAAGACAGCAATGTGAACAACTTGTGTCACTACCATCTTGATTTTCCACGATCCTTTGACGTTGCAGAAAATGTCCTCCCCATTCCCAGAATTCAACAGCCCCATCTTTAATTTGCCCTATGTTAGAAATCATTCCAGCACTATTATAATGGTCCTACAACCGTTGAATCCTTGTAGATGACGACATGAGCATTGTCAAGAGAAATACAGGGCTAGATAGGAATATTGTACGGGACATCCAAGTCCGTTGTAATATGTCTAAACCTGAGGATCGAAGTAAAACAATTACCGCTAAAAAACCTCAATATGTAATCCTCTTGCCTCCTCGAGATATTTCCTCATGTGCGATGATTCAAACCGTTTGAGCGCTATATAACGATAAACGATCTTACTGTCCATAATATCCTCTATCTCATCAGCGTTAGCCTCAAGAAAACACAACGCATCCTCCAAACTGCTCGGCAGAAACGTAGCAGGATCCAACCGCTCAGGGATGCCGGTGTCCGGCCACACCAGGGACTCCTGATTCTGCATCCCCAGGATGCCAACACCAAGAAAAGCCGCGAGTGTGAGATACATGTTAGCCGTCGGGTCGACGCATCGGAAACCCCAATGCCCGGATTTGATTTTGCGGATGGGAACCTCCCAGTTCTGTGTGCCCCAGGAGAAAAATTCGCTGTTGGAGTATGGTTGCTCGCGCTCATAGGAAAGGTCATAAGGTAAGCTGAATGCACAGAGTGCTTGCAGGTGCTTGAGTATACCAGCCAGGAAGGAGGACTCTGCATGTGGAGAGGACATTGAGATATGCATGTGCTGGCCTGTTGGTTTTTGTCGAGCTGGCGTAGGCTTGGGACACATGGTTGCTCTGTAGCCGTGTTTGGCGAAGACTCGCTTGATGCGGTCGTGGACCAGTATTAGTTCGTCAACTGCTTGTAGTGGTGCTTGGGGATGGAGGGAGATTTGGTACTGGCCACGACGGCCTTTGTGTTGGAAACCCTCAATATCGATGCCAGCATATTGCAATTCACGAATACATTCCTCCACATGCGCAAAACAAGGATCTCCCTGATCGGTGATAGCAAACCGTCTCAAACCTGTACTGTGCGGGATAACCTCGTTTCCATATAACGTGACCTTCATAACCTCAAACTCAACCTCAAATCCCACCAGAAAGCTCAAACCATGGACTTCCATAGCTTTACGCATTACTTTTTCCAGCGCCCGCCGTGGACACAGATCGAGCTGAGGAACTAGACTCCCTGGTCTAGTTCGAACCACCTCGCACATCACAGTAGCATATGAATCCCCCGAGATGACGCACTGCGCACTGGTGCGGGCGCTGTCCCAGTATGGAAGAAGCCAGTCTACCCCAATTGGGTTGTAATTCAGAATGAGCGTATTGTTGAGTATAGATTCGAATGTGGTGGGTGGAACCCCGACGGTTTTTTTTTTCCTTTGCTAGTCGGAGGCAGTGGTGGATGGGGACTGTGCGGCTTCGTAGGATCCCGGAGTAGTTTTGCCATTGGAACCGGATAAATTTTAGGGTTGGGTTTTTGCATCGGAGGTTGTTGATGGTTGTTTCATTTTGGTTTGGGGAGGTGGTGGTCTTCTCGGAGGGAATTGTAGGGTGTGGATGAGTGAGGGAGCTTCATTTTGGATCTAAGAGGTTGATGTAACAACGGATTGTGCTTAGCAAGTAGAGGTGAGATTGCTTATTTATGCAGCTGTTTCATTTATCCCTCTTCTTCCCGGGTGCAAGGGTTGTATGTCGTGCTTCTCATATCTCGTCGACTGGAACGGTTCCCTGCGAGGTGCATACATAGATCCATTGGAATGATGTAGCAAGACGGGTGATAGAAGCTGTCTGTGAAGCTGATTGTCTAGCTTACTATGTGAAAAATGCATCGGAGCCATGATGCCGAATGTCAACTATCTTGTATAGCATATTGACGAAGACTTTTGTTGAGTCCAAATTGCAACCCTGCGTCTCAAAACCTTGTAATTGTGTTTTTTTTTTTTTTTTTTTTTTTTTTTTAAAAAAAAAAAAAAAAAAAAAAATGCAGAGTAGGAATCATATTTACCAATTCAAAAGTAAAAGGAAGACAGAAGGGAACACGCAAGCCACCACATAAGGTAGGCTTAACTCAGCTCGAAGGGCTATCTTCCAAAATTTAATCTCGCCTCGCATGCAAATGGACGCCATTTATTTCATGCTAGTAACTTGCGCTTACATGAATATGGATTGTGCCGAAGACGTAATGCGCCATTATAATGGTGTTTGATGGCGTTGATGTGCATTATAGTTGTGTATAATGAACAGACTCACCAGCTGGTTACTGTCTGTAAAAGCGCGATTTCTTTCTGACCGGGAACAACGTTGCAGTTCGAGTCAAGCACAGCATAAGAGGCATATTGCAAACTTTATCAATGTTCCTCGACTCTGCCAGGATTTCGACTACACAAGCTGATGTCAATGCAACAGATGGGCATTCTTCAGTTCGAGTATACACTCAACCAACCCAGGAGATGAAGAAGCTTCGCCATATGATTCAAAATACTTAATGCAAAACTAGATCGTAAGTTCATCACAGAACTCCTGATGCTGAAGAGAATGTGTACGTAAAATATGCCGGAGGGGTTTTCATTTGAAAAGAGTCAATGTATCTCCTCAATGAGATTAGCCAAAGTCCTGAAGTATTGAAGTAAAGGGATTATGGTCTGCTCGGGCATGACATGACAATCCGAGTCGTACACGATATAACAGGAGAAGCCATCGTCAAAGACAACATGAAAAACCCACGGTATGTCTACATCTATCAGAGCTCTCAATTGAAAGCCAGTGAACCGAGTGAGGGATTGTGTGGGGAAAAAGAAAGAGAGAAGATCACCAATTTGATATAACTATCTGAAGTCTACTCGCTCGAACCATTTTGTTCCTTATTGCTGTAGGGTAGGAAACATAAAATGCGGAAGTAGTGGGAGTGCATAGCAGCTCTGGGAAATATCTGTGATTGTAACCAAACAATGTGGTTTGATCTAGATCAGATTTACAACTTGAATCGCATATAGTATACGACGTGAAACCATCCGCGAAGACAGAATGGTATAATCAGCTAATTCCTGCATCCACTAGTGTAGAATTGGCGGGAATGAATAGAAATAAGAAAAGATAACCAAATGAATACCTCAAGAGCGTGTACCTCCATATCATCAACCCAGGGACAGTATTTACCATTTTTCTCAGACGATCAATGTGGCCTCCCATCGCGAGTGCATTTAACCACCCACATTTTTGATAAGATGCAGAAATTGACCCGGTTTGTTTTTCCCCAAATTATTTGGGTTTTTCAATTAATTGAGAACTTGGTCTGTAAAATCTGCCTTGAAAACCCACTTCAAGGGAGTGGCAAACCGCAGATGCGCAAAGGTGAGCCGACATCTACGACATGGCTAGACCCTATAAGGACGGAGAATGCCAGTTCCCAGACGCTAGGGTACATCAAGTGCCGGTAAGGTGTGTTCGGTCGAGGGAGGAGAGACTGGATGCATTTCCCACAAAGAAATTGGAATCGTGGCTCAGTCTGATGCTTCCACACCTGGCTCAAATCGTCTGATATGCTCTTGGAGCTCAAGTTGTGCACAACCATGTCTAGTTCGACTCGCAAAACATGCCTCTCCAGAAAATTTGCTAATGTAGATTTCCCTGATGCTGGTGTTCCTCGTATATAGACTTTTTCTTTGTTGATCCGTTCCCATAGGGCTGACACAGTCCAACATTCCTCGGTATATGTGTATGGCGGCGAGGGTGGAAATGAGTAAATAGTCATTGGCCAATCTAAAACTAAGCCAGACCATAAATTATACTCTGCGATGGAATTACATAGCATAGTTGCGATGATTCTTTTAGGGATTTGAGAGTCTTGGTGAGTGGTACCTTCTGAAGGCTGTGCATGTAGTTCCCAGAGAGCAAGATGGAGGGCGTCTTCCTATCAAGCTACCAACGAACCTCGGGCACCTCATATTGAACGATAAAGGAGGCATAAGTGTACAGAGAAATATACTGGAAATGTCATGTCATGGTGAAGATAACTATGTAGTTAGTCCAGACAGCTGCTTAGTCAGCACCAAGCCAAAACATGGTCTCAACATTGAAACCAGATCGGATCAGACTCCATGAAGCCATAGTTATCACTGCTCTTGAGTGAAGCTAATATCTTTTCTTCTCTACTGACCTCTTTGCTCCGCTGTCCAGGTTAGGCCGTACGAACACCTCACCGCATGAACCGCATTGACACCATCGCACCCCTCCCTTCCCAGATCTCCCCTTCTCCGCTATACGAGCCCGATTGGACCAGAACCCGCACAATTTGACGATAACAACACACTACCCTGCGAAGATTGACCTGATATTCCTCCGATTTACGAATCCAATGCAGTCCCCCGTTCCTTGCCGCCCTTACGACTGGTGATAGACATCCCCACACTGCTTCCCTCCGCCTCTCGTGCGGCTAGATGGAAGATCTATGGCGTCCGGATATTATAACTCGGCGTCCTCCACGACGTCAACCCAGCACCGGGCTCTGGGTGATGCTCAAGGAAGATCGCTATCGAGCCTTGACGATGGCTCAACGAACGGGAGCTGGGCCGACGCTTCGTCGCGAGTCGGGAGGAATGCTCGGTCTGAGTCTGGTGGGAGTGCTAGCATCTACTCCCGCGGAGCAGGAGGGTCTCTAGCGCCTGGGCCAGGGAGTTTCAGCTCAGAGTTGAAGAGTATGAATACATCGCGAAGTGTGACACCACGGCCGCCGGATAGTAGTGGTGGTGGTGGTGGTGGTGGTGGTGGTGGTGGTGGTGGTAGTGGGACCGGTCCCGGGATATTCTCCGCGCGGAGAGCAAGCGGAACCGTCGACCCGTCGGATGGGTTCTCGAATACAGAAGAGCGTCAGGCAGTTATTCGGGATAAGATTGCGAAGGAAGTGAAAATCAAGACCGGGACGGAGAACATGCTGGAGGCGCTGTTGGCCAAGAACCCGAAACATACCAAGGACCAGCGAATAAGGGTAGAGTCGGAACTCAGTTCATCGAATCGCAAGTTAGCAGAACTACACCATGAACTCGAGGAGGAAGTATTACGAGCGCAGGCGCCGTCGACAACTCCTCCACGCAGTCGGATATCGACCCTCTTCCGCGGAAGTCCCATGCGGCCGTCATCAAGGGAACATGAGACGGCGGATGAAGGTCTGTCGGAGGATGTAGAAGGGGAGATGGAATCGCCCACGTTTGTCTTGACGGAAACACTACAAGCACTGGAGATTGAAGGGATGTCACCGGATTTCTACGTGGAGCGGGCGAACAGCCTGGTGGAGCTCTTTAATCGCCATCCCACGTTGAAGTATGATCTGGCATGGCCAGTCTTCGGTCTGCGAGTGCAGAGCATGCTATTGAGCGATAATAAGGAAATAGTGGCCGCCGGTTACCGGCTGACCCGATACGCCATTGCGGACCAGAAATCACTCCAAATAATCCGGTCTCTGCACACCGACGAGCTTGTCATTTTATCACTCGTCAAGGAAAGCAAGGCAAATCTCGAACGAGAACAGGCACTCAAATTTGTCAGAGCGTTTCTCGATGTCAAGGATGGTGTTTGCGAACTTTCCCGTGCTGTTGTTCGCACCATCGTCGCCGTTGCTGAGCACGCCGACGATCGTCTCCGCAATATTTCCGTCATGACGCTGGCGGAAATTTTAGTCAAAGATCCCGCCTTGATCGGTTATGCTGGTGGATTTGCTGTCTTGCACGATGCCCTCGCAGAAGGGACGTTTGGCGCCTCAGAGAGCTTGATCTCGAGCTTCCTGCATGTTCTAGATACACCACATAGCAGAAAGCACCTGCGTGGCGGGAGTGAGCTCGAAGCTGTCCTTGCTCCATTCACAGACTCTCTGGCTGACTCAGTGCGCAATGGCCGGTTGAAATCATCAGCCAGGGCCATCTCCGCGATGCTCAAGACATGGCCAGGCCTGGTTGTTCTCGCCAGGGACGGAGCTAAGCCCTTGCATTCTCTCCTCGAGTCATTACATTACCCCGATCCAACGGCAAGGGACCTCATCATGGAGCTGTTATTCGATGCGTTGCGTATCAAGCCGCCATCCTGGTCCTCATCCTTCCTTGCCGGCCGTAGGCTTACAACTTATGGGCGCGTTGCGAATCTTAGATCGGAGCCTGATCAAAAGCAGTTCGGTGCTCCCTACGAGGATAATAACAACGAGTTTGACCTAACAGAGCATTTCTCGACTCTTATATTGGCTACGTTGGTTGATGCAGGGTTATCAAAGGTATACTTCCCAAAGCCTACTTTAGGAGTTACGAGACTAATGTGGATAGGCACTCTGTGATCTGATTGAAGAAGAAACCGATCTGTCAGTTAGACGAAAAGCGACGCTATTATTGACAGAGGTATTGAAACTGGCGCATCACTCTCTGCCAAGCGAGACAAGTGCACAACTACAAGTCCTACCGCATTTGCTTCCACCTGCGCTCAATTTCGATATTGATAACCATGACATCTCGACCTCTACAATCTACCAAATTGACAGCATCAACCGGACACTCGCACGGTCACGCGGCTATTCAAACGCGCCTGGTCGATACAGTGTGAATATGGATGTGTCGACTTCGATCCTGTCGGTCGACCAAGGAAAAGATAAGCTGAGTCCTGCTATGGACGAAACGCAATTCCGCAACTCTATCCTTGAGACGAACGTCCTGGGTACCGTCAATTTCCTCAAGTGGAAGTGGGATCTGATCCATCGTATCGTCGAGGGCCCCTTGACAAACCCGAAGCGACTAGACGAAGCTATTAAGGGGTCTAAGTTCGTCAAACGACTTGTCGGGTTTTACCGACCATTCAAATATCGGTTCGCTATGGTTCCGAATACTAAACCCAACCAACGCTATGTTCGGACCGGCTGTGCCTTGATGCGCACTTTGGTCCAAAGCCCCGAGGGAACAAAATATCTCGCGGAGAACAAGTTTCTCAGACAGGTTGCCGAGTGCCTTGCGCAGGTGGATCGCATGAGTGGTCTCACGTCTTCTTCTCCGCTGTTCTCGAAGGAGCAAATGAGCAACACTTTGAGCGGTGGATATTTCGCGATGCTTGGGACTTTAAGCGCCGACACCAATGGACTAGCCATGATGGAGAGGTGGCACATGCTCAACATGTTTTACCATATCATTGAGCTCCGTGATCGGAATGACCTGATCCAGACTTTATTAGGGAATCTGGATTATTCACAGGAAAGCCATCTTAGAGTTATGCTGTCTAAGGCACTGACGACCGGTTCAAAGGAGATCCGCATTTTCGCTACGAAGTTATTAAGGAAGTATGCAGTCAGAAATATCTCTATATCGCAACAAGTTGGTGTTGGATATGCGGAGTGGGTTTTGAAACTCCTTGTGACGCAGCTGTATGATCCGGATGTGTCTGTTTGTCAGGTGGCCGTCAAGATTCTGGAAGAAGCATGCAACCAACGCGACTATCTCGAGTTTGTTGTCAAATGTCGACCATCCCTTGACCATCTCGGAGAAATTGGGGCGCCATTACTCCTGCGGTTCCTCTCAACATCCGTCGGGTACCACTATCTGGATGGACTCGACTACATCACGCAAGAAATGGACGATTGGTTTCTGGGACGCAATGACGCTTATGTGGGGCTTGTGGAAGCGGCCCTTTCGCGCGCCTACGTCGACACACCACGAAGAGGCAGCATTGTTCCGGAGGACCTAGTCGACATGCAAGATGTTGGACTAGTCCCGCCCCATTTTTACCGCGAGCTCGCGCGAACGGCTGAAGGCTGCAGACTCCTTGAAGAGTCAGGCCACTTCAATGAATTCGCATGGACGATTCGAGACTTCCGCCTCAACGAAGAAGAACATGAATCCCTTTTAAAGGTGAAAGGGTGTTTATGGGCCGTGGGTAACGTTGGGTCAATGGAATTTGGCGCGCCGTTCCTGGAGAAAGATCTTGTGTGGCATATCGTGGGAATTGCAGAAAGTGCTGAGGTGTTAACCATGCGCGGGACAGCATTCTTTGTCCTTGGTCTGATTTCACGGAGTCGGCATGGGTTGTCAGTGCTACGGGAAGTTGGATGGGATTCGGCCGTTGATCAGAAGGGAGAGTCTCTGGGGTTCAGTCTTCCGAATGATTTTAGGAAGTTGTTCTTAGTATGTTGTTATTATAACTTAGTTCCAAAGAGGTTGCTGACGATACAGATTGATTTCCCTAAATGCTCCGGCGACCCTGAACTAAAAAGGATATCCCGTGAGAAGTTCAAGGCTGCCGCTACAGATCCAGATCCTGCGAATCAGAAGATTCTGAAACTGATTGTTGACATGGGAAATACTGTTTTGTCCAAGAGGGCAGCATCGGATTTGCATAGGTATGATTCTGCTGTTCTTTGCATAGAAATCAAGAAAATACTAACTTACAATCGCAGCATCAAAGCAAAATACCCCGAACGCTTCCACCAAGCCCAACTCTTCCGCAAAACCCTAGATATCCTCGAAAGCCACCACTTCCGACTCCCCGCGCGGCGGTTTGCCCTGGACCTATTCGACAAGAGCGTCATGCGCCGGATAGTTCTCGAAGAGGACTCTGATACAGAGTCGGATGTTAGCTCGTTGCAGGGGTCCGCTGATTAAACACCTACCCCGTTACCCCGTCTATCTATATCTCCCACAGATCCGGTGCTTCCTCACCAAACTTCCTCTACCCTTCTCCAACTGTCACTTTTACCTTTATCTTTTTTGAATATATCATATACCCTACTGTCAAAGACACGGATACAGTCGTCTCCGGACCTATGGAGTTTTATACAGTATACATTTTTATGAATGAAACTGGATGTTGAGTCTGTGTGTGGGTTGCTTCAGCGTTGAATTGAATTGCATTTGCATATGTATAGTTATGTGTTGCTTATTGTGGTGTGTTCGGCTTTGGTTGGGAGCATGGTTAGGTTATGGGAATGAATCCATCTAAATTTGAGAATTATCGCCGCGCCAAATGTTTAACCAAGATGTCCAACCCGGATTGTGTTGCTGGCAATAGGTTCCGTATACGAGTGATTAGTGCTGATGGAGGCCCGCTAATCGATTGAATTTGGATTGCTGATAATATGGATTAACGCCTACTAATCTAGGTTAATCACAGGCAATGGTCTCGTCATCAATTTCACTATCACTGCCACTGTATGATAATTCAGATCCAGCTGAACGGTCTGAAGATACAATCATGTCATCTCATTCCTGGTTCCCTTTTCTCCGCCTAGACTTGGGCTGTTCCTTATGCTTCTTCTCCGTTGTATGGGGCTCATGAGAAGCCATCAACATAACTCGACCAATTCCTCCTAACTGCTTGTTGCCTGATCTCCGGAACGGCTCCATGAAAAGAGTCATTCCGCCAATTGTTAACACGAGGTCGCGTTCCTTCCGCGTTATTTGCCGACTCGATATACTACTCAAAATTCTTACTAGCGTTGACAACCAATTGAAAATGCTTCGTCGTCAACTACGCACAGCTGGTTCCCAAAGTTCCCCCGGTAGCATCCCACTCAGCCAGTGCGGCAGCAGTCTGGAAAGCATTCTTCGTCTATCGACCATTCCAGCATAGTCCCTTTGCCCATGGCTGTTTTGCGAAAAGATTTGACGTCGTGCTTGTTGTATTTGATAGTGGGGTTTCTGCTCTCGCTTAGAAGTTTGAGTTTCTGGATGTTTTTCTTTCAGACTTTGAGCGTGTCGCCTTCGTTGAGGTTTGTGTAGAGTGCTGTATGGGTGCGCGAGAGGACTGCTTCGTCGAATTGCCCAACGCGGTTGGTTGTTAGGATTAGGATTACGGAGTAGTATTCCAGTATTCGGAGAAAGACTAGCATTTATTCAGTATGTGTCGGACGACCAACTTAAGAAAAGACTTACCGGATATAAGGTTATTCTGCATGATATTCCCTAGCATTCGCTTACTTAGAAAGGCATCCGCTTCGTCGAGAAACAACACACATCCCCCATTTTCTCGACAGATAGAAAAAAAAAAAAGCTCAAAATCATGATCCAGCTCCCGGGCATTACTTCCTCCAAGACTACTGCAGGTAAGCAGCAACAGGATCGCTGTGTTGGGATGATCAGTTCTTCCAAATTGAAAGATCGGGTTGACGCACCATATTCCGGCTTCCTGGTTATAAACAGTAACGAACACTTACAGCTCTGCCTCCCCTTGAGTTTCATCTGCTCTCGACTTGTCTATAATTTGGACGTGATGTGCGTCAAACCCCACGACACCAGAGGACAGACAGCAGCGATTCATTTCTTCTACGGTGGGCATGAGTCTCTTGAGGATCCAACGAGCAACACGATTAGTGTTCTCAATAGTCTCCTGACACAGCTCCTACTGCCATTCCTGAATCTGGACCTGACATCCTTCATCAAGCTAACCGAGTTCCAAAGCACTGATGTGAATGCAATCCGCAACATTTTTTCAATATGTTCTCAGTCTCGCGCCACCCACGGCTTTCGTCTTCATTATCATTGATACCTCGCCTCTTTCCCTGGCTAGTCTTGATACCATGGGTGACACATATAGTCTGCTAATGTGGTTGATTAGGTTGGCAGAGTTTCACAAAAAGAGGCCCACGTCCTGTGGATTCAAGTTAATTCTCACGTCCCCGGCGCAAGTTATTGAGCTGCCTCTTGGGCAACTGAGGGACGAAGAGATATTGCATGTGCGCAAAGAGGCACCTTCCACGGAAGGATTCATGA
Organism: Aspergillus ruber CBS 135680; assembly: GCF_000600275.1. Taxonomy (NCBI): domain Eukaryota; kingdom Fungi; phylum Ascomycota; class Eurotiomycetes; order Eurotiales; family Aspergillaceae; genus Aspergillus; species Aspergillus ruber. The sequence goes on along the minus strand of NW_024467345.1, from coordinate 39,419 downwards.
AGTTGAAATGGAATATCAATATGGAAAGTTGATGTCCCCGTTTCGCGCGTGTCCACATCACAAATACCGCCGCCTCCTTGCGTTTTACCTCTAGCACTATGAGTCCAACGCATCCTCGCATTATCCATCATCCGCAACATGGTCGCACACCAAGGTTCCACATGAGAGAACACTTGGAAGTAGCAGACCGACTCGATGCTTACTATAGTACCCCGAACAGTCACTATGAAGACTACCTCCGGGGATGATGAGCTGTATTAATCCAGTTAGCAGTATTAAAGTGTGCCGATGTTTAATATATATATCTGGGTGCACCAACTCAACGGACATGCAATGTTTCCGTTTCCCACAACTCCCTGATCTATAACACCCTGCACATAACAGTTCTCTTGAAACATTCAGAAGTTTATAAATATGACGCAAGCATGGTTCGCAAATCTCCACGATCTGGAGAATACACATTCGGGAATGATGTACCCTCAGCTGAACATGTGGCGCGCCGATCCTTCAACTTGCCTGCTTTTCGGCCTAAATGGTTGGCACTCGATGTAGACCGACTTTATTTTCCACGAATAATATATTGATATTGTAAGATTCCGTACGGTGGATTTTGGTGATCTGGCAGGTTTAGAAATCGCGGTGGAATATATATGGAGCATGGACGGAGACTGGAGAATTGCTTTCTACTAGCTCAATCAATACATTGAGACGACGCAAACTTTTTTTTTTTTTTTTTTTCAATTAGTGTATTAACTCGGGTGCTATGGCAGATATCGACACTCCCTCCTCGTTGATGGATTTTATTACTCGACCTGAACCCCATTGTGAAAACAAAAAGAGCACCCTGCGAATATTAGGGTCGATTAAACGCACGGAACCGACACGGAAGACACCTAGAATCGTCACAAGAGTAAGAGGGAAAGAGCGAGGAAGTACCGCATCGCGGTCCAAGTCCAAGTCACAGGAGGCGTTTCGGTTTTTTGCATCTGCGTCGCGGTTGTTGCAAGAGAAGGAAACAAAAGAAACAGAAGACACATTGCGCAGGTTTGCTCTATGTTTTGTGGTCAAAGCAGATGCGACTATCGGGGAGTGGTACGTTTTGATATTCCTGTTATTATCTCGGTTGAAGTTGAAGCTAAGAATGGTGTAGTCCTGCGCCGATTATAGGGATCATTGAGGATGGCAGTCCAACTCCCGTTGAGGCTGCTTGGAAGACAATTAAGACCCAGACAAATCTCTCGGGGACGCCACCAAAAGTTACTCGGCATGGGAAGCCATTCATATCCGAGGATCCTTTTTCAATAGGACGGAGATGTGTGTTCCATCCGTTCGCGTTCCGTGTTAAGGACGATACCAAGGGGGACAGCAGCACAAGGAGCGTCAATATAATAGATGGAAGCCTTGGAGCTCTTCCATGTATTGACCAAGGACTCCGGAACACATTTTTCGACACTGAACTAGGTCCCGCATCAGGGACAATACTAGCCGCCGGGCTACAACAATTACAACAAGATCATGAGAGTGGCGCACGAAAGTTAGCCGCTGTTGCATTGAGCATACTACGGACCACTCTGGAGCATCTTGAGGATCCTATAAGTCTCAATGGCCCGTGGTGGCGGAAGACATGTCTTGCAGCGTGGCATCTCTGGAAAAATGGTCGCCCAAGTATGGATGCGGCCATTGTTAGTTTCCTGCTTTTGACCCTAAGCGAAATTTCGACGGTTCTATCGCAAGAGATTGGAAGCGGAACGTGCAAAGAGTTATGCATACAAAATGCATTTGATAACATACAGCATATGATACGGTCTTATACGACTCGCATTAGCCAGAACCTCGCATCACATATTTTGTCCAAGGACGAGAACAGCAAGACCAAGCGGAATAGATTCACCATTCTAGCTCTATCATGCAGCTCGACCATCCGCGAATGCATCGTTCAATCCGCGCTTGCCTCCGGGGCACCGCTCATCAACATCCACGTCCTCGAATCCCGTCCCTTATTCGAAGGTGTATCAATGGCCGCATCGATTGTATCAAGATTTGAAGCTCTACCAATACCGCGCCCACAAGTCCGCGTGACCATATTTACCGATGCATCTGTAGCCCAGGCTGCTATGGAAGTCGACCTTCTCCTCCTAGGTGCGGATCGGATAGCAGCAGACGGGTCCGTGAGCAATAAAACGGGATCACTTCCAGCTGCTCTGATGGTGCACCACATGGAACCAGCAGCAGAGACAATTGTCGTCAGTGAAATCTACAAGGTCGCTACGGAACCGAGCAACCAGCATAACGTGGAGAATAACGAGGCGTCAGAAGTCATGAATGCCTGGAAACAGAATGATAAAGTCAAGGGGCTGGACATTGTCCAGGATCGTCTTGAGAGTGATGATGCTGGGCATGGACAGGCAACGGTGAATGTACAGAATGTGTATTTTGAATGGGTACCACCTAGTTTGATTAACACATATATTTGCGAGAATGGGTTGAAGACACCGGAGGATTTTCAGAGACAGGCGCAGTGGGTATCGGAACAGTGCGAGGTGTATTTTGGGATATGTTGATTTGGACGCGTATACATATACCTATACGAACTTGATTTTCTAGAGCCAGTGGGACTTTCCCCTTCTGGATGCTACCACTTTCATGAGGTTACTCAGGGGCTTGCTCAGTGAGTAGCAGCAGCAGCAGTAGTTCGGATTTGGATTTACTCATACCCGTCCCAGCCAATTTTATCCATGGCTATGCGGGAACTGCCTGTCACGGGCTCGGAAATAATAGATACTGACGAAATGATATTCCTATCTAAACTATTGTAGCCATCGAGTAAAATATCGAGTCCGGAGAATGAAAAGAAAAGGAACCTATCTAGAAGATGGAGTCTTTCTTATACCACTGCAATAGGGTTCTGTTCATGTTCGGTGCCGTCCGTCATTATTAGTCTTATAGGCAGTGTCTAGCAGCATGGGCTAGGTCAAGTCGTATATAGGATTTCAAGATGTCAAGCCGTCACAGTTCTTGGACAAGATATCTACAATATGCATGAAACTGGATTTCAGATGGGCATGATATCTGCAGCCAAAGTTATATGTGGCTCAGAGACTCGGGCAAGTAATGCCAAAGCCTTACAGCCTGGGAATCGTGAGTGGGTAACTGCTATTATTGCAGTAAATACAACTGGATGGGCTTTGCCTCCCCAGATTATCCTGGCTGCAGACAACCACCAATCTCAATGGTATCATGCTATTCCAAATGATTTTATAATCAGTGTCAGAAGGGATGGCTGGAAAGATGATGGATTAGACATGGAGTGGCTTCAAACCGCCTTTGAGCCACATACAGCCTCCCGTGCATTAGGGAGATATCGCACGCTGATTTTGGATGGCCATAGCAGCCATGCCACTGCAGAATTTGACAGATTCTGTACAGAAAGGAGTATTATCCCTTTATATTTGCCTCCACATTCGTCTCGTCTTTTTCAACCATTGGATGTCGGTTGCTGTTCGCCGTCGAAGCGCTTATATGGCCAAAGGATCAGCAACAAGATGAACAAGGGAATCAACACTGTTGATAAACAGAATTCCTCTATATATACCTTATTGTCCGTTACCATGCTCTATCATAATCAAATATTTAAAGCTGCTTTGCAGCAACTGGCCTGGCTCCATTCTCATTCGACCGAGTCCTACTGAAGCTTTGTATACCAGAAGACACCAACACCACCTTCATCATCACATAACAACCAATCCTTTGGCGCAGGCAAGACTCCAGCAGATATACACCAGATTGAGGCCCAAAAGAAGCGACTATATTACTTCCGAAATTATCAGATATCCCTGTCAACTATGGAAGACGCAATGGGAAAGGTCATTAGAGGGGCAGAGATGACCATGCAAAATGCCATCCTACTGCAGCATGAAGTCTACCAGCTTCGCATAAAAAATAAACATTAGAGGAGGAGACGAGAAGCTCCTAGGGCCTTTATACAGGCTGGGGGGAGCCTGACAGATGCTCGAGGGTTGCGAGAAGCGCAAGAACAGGAGGCTATAGTTGTGACGGCCTGGTCACATTGGCTGGCTATCACGTGAGATGCAGTTGTTTGCTTTGTTGATACATACGGCGTCACCTCCTTTCTTCCATCCTCATGTTGATTATTCTTATTGATAGCTGCCTGGGTAGAAACCATGAGGTGGATGCTCCGTCATCCTAACTGAGCTCGCAACAGCCTGCGGCCTTTAATCCACCAGACACTATCCGGTCTCTCACAAATGTTCTTATGTTATCGTTTGTCTCATCTTCTATGGTCGAACATAGCCTGCCACCTTACAAGAATACCATGGAATTGAATAAGCCTTCATTGCCTGCGATCCATATGTAAGCTAATCTAAATGTTTTCGGTGATCATTCCTATATCTGTATCCATCATGTTTATAAGCCCTACTCTATTATTTGAGAAGCATCAGATAAAAAATGCCCATCCCTATAGGATTCAGACCTTACTATATCATAAGAATATAAATTGAATCATTGTCCGCATAATCAATAAGAAAAAGCGAATAGCCGTTGACTCACTAGCACGGCGGCGAGACCACGGTCACCGAAGCGGTAACTGAGGCGGCCGCCGCCAGCGGCAACCGTGGCAGAGGGCGATGGCCCTGTTCAGGATTGGTCGACATCGCCTCTAGGTACTGTAAGATATCTCCGAGTCGAAACTGTAGTTGTATACGCGTGATCAGACCGGATCGTGCATTCGGATGAACAGTGTCGGGCTTAAGCAGCGACTGGCAACAAAACCGCCGGTGCTTCTAGCAAGAATAATCGGACATAAACAAATTCCCCACAAAAAAAGTCCAGAGCTCCGATGATGCACCGGACGCTGTCCTTACTGGTCTACTGACCACATTGTTTATCGGATTTACCAGCATGCCCAGATACCAGATCGGGGCCTTGGGTGCAATGCCCCGCGTTGAGACCTGCCCTGGTACGCAATGTGTCTGGGGTAGAAAAGCTCGAGATGAGACTGTGAAAGCTATGGATCCTGGTCTCAACATCTTCCGTATCCCACTTAACCACTCGTCCTTATTTTCAAACGACCACAGATGTCACACAAGATGGCCACTCAACCTCGTCTCAAGCTCGCCTTAATCGGCCTCGGCCGTCTTGGTGCCATCCGTGCCCGTATCCTCGCTTTTCAGCAGCCTCGCATCGATCTCGTCGCTGCCTGCGACACCAAGCCTGGTAGCGACGAGTGGGCCGCGGCCAACCTCCCACCCTCCATCAAGTTCTTCGCGGATCCAGAGGATTGCATGAAGAATAGCGGTGCCGAGGCTGTTCTCATTTCCACCGCGACTGCCACTCACGCTCTCCTGGTTATTCAAGGTCTTGACCTGGGCCTGGTATGTCTGCCAGCGATGGATTAGCAATAACCTAGGGCGCTTCAAACTGACAAATGCCAGCATGTCATGTGTGAGAAGCCTATCTCTGTGGATGTCATAACTACCGAGGAGGTCCTCGCCAAGGCTGCTTCCAAGCCTCACCTCAAATTCTTGGTCCCTTTCTCTCGACGATGTGAGTGACATCAGTCTCTGTGCTTGGATGTCTGAGGCTAACCCACGCTAGACGATGACTCGTACCGTGCTGCAAAGCAAATGGTCGAGAATGGCTCACTCGGTCAGATCCATGCGGTTGAGACTTCCTGCCTCGACCAGCAGGACCCTACAGGTGTGCATACATCTAGCTTCTGTCTGAGATAACCTGGCTAATTGTGCTTGAGGCTTCTTCGTTACCTTCTCAGCTCAGTCCGGAGGTATCTTCGTTGATATGGGTGTTCACGATGTTAGTCACTCTCATCTTCCACTTGGGTCCGTTCACTCACGCAGCACAGATTGACGTGGGCCGATATTTCCTGGATGTCAAATCAGGTCTCAGTAACCCTAAGAAGCAAGTTAACAGGGTCATCGCCATGGGTCAACAGGCTGTCTATGGTGACCTCTCCAAGCACGGCGACTGTGACAACGGATGGGGCCTTGTTGAGTTTGCTAATGGAAAGGTCCTCACCACTCACGTGGGCCGCACGCTCACCAACGGCTTTGAGGGAATGACTCGCGTGTGTGGCACCAAAGGCCACTCTGTCGTCAACGGTAACTCCACGATAAACCGTGTCGAAGTTCGTGATTCACATGGTGTGCGTACCATTACCACCCCGGATGCGTTCGTGCTCTACGATAAGTCATTCATCAATGACCTTGCTGAATTCGCTTCTGCTATCCTGGATAATGAGCCCCTCACTTGTTATCCAGAAGATGCCTACGAAGCCGCTAAAATTGCTACCGCTCTACAGTACTCGTTCCGCAATGGCGTACCAGTCTACTTTGACGATAATGGACTACCTATCATGGAAATTGCCAAGTGAACAGTCTCAGACTTGACGGGGATGGGTAATGAGATGGGGCCGGTTCGGTTTTGGGTTAATATGTATGTATCATAGCCTAGTTAGCCCTCAGAGTTGGTATATATAGAGAATAATAAGCACGAACAATACATATATCAGAATTACTAAGAATAATAGGGAAGCTCATCACTAAGAGGGTTTGGGTCTATGAATAAATATTTAAACCTTTTAGTACAGTCAAATGAAGAGGTAGAGCTATTCAAGATTTTCCACAATAAACGAATCCTCAGCGATGTGTCCGAAACCTTAGCGAAATGTAAATAAGGACTCTAAGCGATAGCACAACATGCAAAATCCAAAAGATCCTTATTTCAAATAGAGAACCCTAAAAGCTTTTTTTTTTTTTTTTTTTTTTTTTTTTTTTTTTTTTTTTTTTTTAGCATTATCATTTCTTACATCCTCTGCGAAGACACCTAGAACTAGTCTACCTCTTTACCTTACCTAGTCATGCAGTTCTAACATCTTGTCAAACTCAACTTCCATAATCTAGGAGCAGCAGACAAAGGTCGAGGTTATAATCTTGTACATTCAAATAATTACTAATCTTGCTTTCGTTTGCATTCATATAAATAACTATGCCTGATCCGGTCCACCCTTGAAGTGCGTTGAGGGTGGCCGCTCTATTTTGTCACTAAGCAGGGAAAATTGAATGTTCTACTCACATTTGACTAGCCAGCGGGAGCTCCGAATATATCCTGTAGGAGCATTGGATCCCAAAAGTCTTGTAACTGCAGTGTGTCAGCTCTGACAATCAGAAACCTAGAAGTTGATCTTACAAGTTCGGCTGTCGAGTCGGGAGTCACCAAGGAAAGTGATGAGTTAGGCACCATCATGTTTCCAATCCTCAGCTCACTCTGAGCACCTCCAAAGTTATGTGTACTCGGCGATGAATTCGAGTTATTTGTGCCATCATAACCGGTTGGAGTCTCACGAAGATGAATAGTCCTGATAGTCCGGTGATCCTGACCAGCTCTCTCAATAAGTCTGGTGCGCCAACCAAGAAGCTCCACATCTTCACTGTCCTCTCTGTCTTCTCGGCTTCTTTGCCGTTCCGGATGAGCGTCTCGCTGGGAGTCGGCTCCTTGTGCGATAGATGCCGTGGAGATTTTGGACGACGCCCGAACACGTAGCTTCAAGAGCCACTGCAAATTACGGCGGTACCGGGGAGTATTAGCACCGTGGTGAATCAACGAGGTAAATAAGTCAATAGCGGCGTCAAGCTGGGCAATGACGAAGGTGGCCATAGGATTACCAGGATCACGCAATACCAGCGTCCCTAAGCATAGGGCTGATCCGAAGACGTGAAACTAGCCATGAGTCAGAGCTTTCTGGCATAAACCGAGGAGGAACATGCCCTTACCCAAAAATTCCATTGCCTGGTGCTGATAGCGGGGAAGCGGGTATGAATGTCGCCGACAATGGCAATGATAATCTATGAAGCTTAGATTACTGTTACAGGGGAATGGAAAGGTGGCTTTACCGCACAACGTTCTATCACAGTCAAAAATGAAGGTGCGTATATAGATTTGAAACGATCATCAATGTCGTAGAGCGCTTTGGCATAATAAGGTCGGTGAAGGTTTATAATCGTCTCCGAAATGTTGAGCGCAAGATTCATTTGCTACTTGAATTAGTTTGGAGTCTAAGTTGAGAGGGCAGACAAACATACCTGGAAGGAAATAGCCATAGATCTCCGGGATGGTTGTGGAGATGCTTCAATCGCCGCCTCGATGTGAGGGTATCGAGAAGGCATTGCCAAGAACGCTGATCGGCAACGAAGGGAGAACGGAATGTTGCGTTCAAATTCGCCGCTAGGGTAAGTCAGCTTGCAAATAGATTGAAATTTGTGAACACATACAGCCTAAGGTCTAGGTCGGTGACAGCGGAGTACTCTGGTTTCTGCACCTTCATTGCCATATTGAGAATTCTGAACCAGGTTAGCTGTGTCGAAAATCCAAATTGAGGATACGCACTCGGATGAAAGCTGAGACAACTCAAACCGGAGTATAGAATAGCTCTTTTCGCCGTTCACATTCAGAGGCTCGGAAGGAAACGCAACGTCGCAATGCTCAGGATTCATAGCACAACTGATAGATTTTAGCTTTATAATTGGCATGTATAGAGAAACCATACGGTCTTGAAAAGCAATGCGCTTGGAAGGTGTCGGCGGCATTGCACTCCCAAAACACCTTGCGTCTATACTCGACAACATCCTGTGGTAGATTCCAGCAGGCACCGTCCCGGTGCATACCCATCTAGGTGTGTACCAATCAGTTCTGTGCCATCACTTCATGACCTGCACTTACGGCTTGAGCCAATCGCATGACCAGACCCCACAACGGCCAGGCATTGTCACCGCGTCCACCTTTGTCTAACTGCCTGCTCAATTGTCAGCGGCACGGGGAAACTTCAAGATTGATCTACGAACAGATGCAAATGCGCCATCAAATGCTGAAGATCGTTAGCGGCGGAACAGAAGCGTTAATCTTAAGACTTACTAAAGTTTGCACTCCAGCAACCATGTTGTTCGATAGGAAGTTCCCCTTGACCAGAGCCTGTTCCGAGAGATGTAGCCAATCTTCAGCAGATGGATCGTAGTTGGGCATCTCAATATTAAACATGGTGCCTTGAGCCATGACGATGAAAACGAGCGCAATTTCCTGCGGATTGACTGAAGGAGACATAGAACCCCCATTCGAAAGCCTATAGACACGACTAAATGTTTTCTGGAACGCGGTCTTGGGAACAACATCATGACTGGATTTTGTCAGAATGTCTTCTAAGGCCTTGTCTACAACACTCACTGCCAAGCACAATAGCGATAGTACGACTCGACCAGTACCTCTGCCTCTTCTTTGGGGGGTAGGCGTGAAAGCAGATCCTGAGTACTAATGTATGCTGCAGAAGAATTAAAAGGAAATACGACAGGAGTAACGCTGGAAGCCACACGATTAGCCTGAAAGGGAACCGAAGCTTGGGATATCTTCGGAGAGGGAGGGCGAGTAGCCGATGGACTGTCCGATATATCTTGTGTTTCCGACTGGAATTATTATTAGATTTTTTTTTCAGCTCGGACAGCGCCGCTGAAGCAAGACAACATACCTCTTTCAACCATTCACTGCCTGCGGTCGGGCCCAAATACTTGGACCGACCTCCTTTGCTCAACATCAATGTGCCGTAGGAGCCGCTCTGCTCGTCAACACCAATGGACTGTGGAGCGGGATTGCTGGGGCCACTAGCTCTGTTCGGGTCGCTGTGTTCAGGTTCGGCGATTATGCCTGCAGGCAGCGAATGTGGCCTATGCATAGCCTCTGGCTGCAGCACGTGGGCGAGAAGGTCGAGTTGTTCAAAACCATCCCTATTGCAATTGCTGAGCTGCATCAGGGTGCGGCCGGAATCGCCCGCGAGCCCTTGCGCCGCGAGTATTGCCTGAACATGGCGGTGGTGTGGTGATGATTCTGATACATCATGTCGATGTGGCTGCGGTTGCCCCTGCTGCGTGGTTTGATGGTCATAATCAAGGGAAGTAGATGAGACGTGAGCATTTTCATCAGAGGGTTGCGACTGTTGGGCTTGCACGGCATCCTGCTGTTGTCTAGAGTGCACATTGGATTCCGGACTGTAGTACTAATTTAGCTCCCTGCTGATTTTGCTTGTCTATACATGGCGTCAAAACAAACCGCGACTGTGTTTCGTCGGTTGTAGTCCCATTACAAAGTTCAACCCGTCGTCGCCGTATACAGTTTGAGCACGGCACTGCAAGATTTCTTCAGCCGGTGGACGAATTGCATACGCTTTCTTACGATTGTACAGACCTTGCCGGTCGCACTTGATCTTCAGTCTCCGACATTCTGGGTATTAGACATTAACTCTCTGTGACCTCTATGACCTCACGCCTACATGATGCAAGGGAAAACTAACCTGTACAGCTGTGAGACGGCCGTTGTCTTCGCTGCTTCTTGGGTGATCTCGGACCGTTGTCGGGGTCATCATCTCTGCTCGGGCGACCTATGCCCTTGCCTGCCGCAGTTGATCGGCCGGGTCCTGATTCGCTGTTCATCATGCGACCCGAATCGGCTTGCACACTGGAAATAACGAGCAAAGGTGTTCCTGGGGTGGAATGAGCAAGTTTGCACCGGGGCGCGAACTTCGATGGTGAATTGATTTCGCCCGGTCATGTGACCGTAACCCCGGTCTTCGCGGGGAAGATTAGCCATGCATTGGCACAGATTATCTCCGATGCATCTTATCGCCGACATCAAACCATTTGGAACCAGCAACATCCATCCATCCAACTACGTCCCATCGGATTAAAGGAGGCATGCTGTGCGTCTTTAAAAGAGTATGTGGCCGCCGAGGGGGATTGAGTGTGAGAATATCTGGCATATTTGAATTACAACGGCAAAAATGGGTGTCGAAATTCACGAGTCTGTCCTTGCCAGCACGGTCAACATGGCCGACATCAAGGCCCAGGCCGTTGTTAGCGAGCTGAGCGAGCCAGAAACTACCCTCAAGCCTCCTGTCGCCGACAACTTTATGTATGACTTCAAGTACAATCACACTCTTCCCACTTCCGACGCTCTGGGGATTGAAGTACCTACCGACTGCAATGCTCAAAAGGAGGCCGAGTCCATCCTGGAGCGCCTCTCAAAGACCATGGGAGCTGGAGACGCCCAGGCATTCACTGATATGTTCCTGGAGTATGGTATGTTTTCTCCTTTTTTCTTCGTGGACGACTTTTGAACATGACTGAACTCACTGTGCAGGTGTTTGGCGCGACAAATTGTCCTTCACTTGGGACTATCGCACATTCAATTTCCAAACAGCAATCCTGAAAGCTGCCACCGATCTTTTTCCTAAAACAAAGGCCACTAATTTCAAATTCCTTATGCCCGCCCCCACCGTTGCCCGTCCCTACCCTGACTTTGCCCAACTGCAATTCGTTGTGTCCTTTGAGACCGAGCTCGTTGCTGCTTCGGCTGTGATCAACTCGGTCCTCACCAAAGAGGGCTGGAAGATCTACACTATGCACACCGTGGCCGAGAAACTTAAGCAGTTCCCCGAAATTCCTCCTGCCGACGGGCACATGAACGGTCTTGTCAGCTGGCAGACGCAGAGGGCCAAGGAAATTGACGCTGCCAAACCCGAAATCCTGATTATTGGTGGTGGCCAGAAGTGAGCTTGTAATCCCCCAGCCTCGTCCGCAGGTGCTGACATTCAATAGCGGCCTCGCGCTGGCAGCCCGATGCAAGGCACTCGGCATGGAAAGCCTTATCATCGAGCGCAGCGAAGAGGTTGGTGATGTTTGGAAGAAGCGTTACGAGTATCTATCACTTCACTTCCCCCACTGGGCCGATGACCTGCCTTACTTCGCCTACCCCAAACACTGGCCCACATATACCCCTGCTTATAAGCAGGGTATGTACATGGAGTGGTACGCCTCAGCTCTGGAGCTGAAGGTCTGGACCAAATCGGAAGTCGTCAAAGCCGAGCAAGATGACAAGACCAACTGGACCATAGTTATCAACAAGGAGGGCAAGGAAGCCCGAACACTACATCCCAAGCAGGTCGTCATGGCCACCTCTCTCTGCGGTGTTCCTATGACCCCGACCATTCCCGGCATGGCTGATTTCAAGGGCGTCATTCGTCACTCGAGCGCTCATGACAGCTCTCGTGATTTCGTGGGCAAGAAGGTCTGTGTGGTTGGCACTTCATCCTCCGGCTTCGACACTGCATTTGACTGCTCGCGCCGCGGCATCGATGTTACACTGCTCCAGCGTTCGCCGACCTACGTCATGTCTCTCACCCACTCCGTTCCTCGCATGATCGCCAGCTATGGACCCGATGCCGACGGCTACCGGCCTAGCCACGAGGAGCAGGATCGCTTTTTCTTTGCTACCCCTGTTGGCCCTGGGGAGGAGCTTGCTAGGCGTAACGCCAAGGTCCTTGAGGACCTTGACCGGCCCCTTCTTGATGCGCTCAATGCTCGCGGTCTCCGGACATGGCGCGGCCAGCGTGGTACTGGCGGTGCAACACTGGGTCAGACCCGTAATGGTGGCTTCTATTTCGATGCAGGTGCTTGCGAGCACATCATCGACGGCAAGATCAAAGTGGAATCAGGGTACATCGAGAACTTTACGGAGGACAAGGCGATTCTCAACGGCGGCCGTGAGCGCGAGTTCGACCTGATTGTCTTCGCCACCGGCTTCTCCAACACTGTTGACTCAGTTCGTGCCACTCTTGGCGACAAAATTGCCGACCAGTGCGGTCCAATTTGGGGCATCGATGAGGAGGGTGAGTTCAAGACTGTTTACCGGGAGACGGGGGTACCCAACCTTTGGATCATGGCCGGCTACCTTCCGTACACCCGCTTCCATTCTAAATTGCTTGCTATGCGGATGAAGGCTTTGAATGAGGGTATTGCTCTTGCTCCTTATAAAGTGCAGATATTTTAGATAGTATTTTGATGGTTATCTGTAATGCCAAATCTACCAGGAGATCTGTATTCTCATAACGAGCATTAGATATTCTCTTGGCAAGAGTTGGCTGTACCTGTCTTTCTCAAATGGGGTCAAGCAACACTGTCCAGAGAAACGGTTAACGCATGGTAAGATTTGACTAATTTGCGTGTATGATGGGGTCTACAGAAGGATATACCTAATAATCCCCGTCAGAGAAATAGGTTTTAGCTGGAAAAGTCCTATTCTTGTATTGGAAGTCGACTTAGGTGCATAAATTCTGCCGCTCTACAGACCCTGACCGGTCAAGCCGTCACTGTTATGCTAGGTCAGTATAGATATAAATATGAAAGGCTGCAGTTTTGGTTTGGATATCTCTTCCTTTACATGATGTGGTCGTCCTCACTATGGACAAAACTCGACCCAGACTTTTTACGACTAACAACAGAGGCTATTCTTGTAACGAAAATCAATACAAAGATGAAATGTAAACAAACTTATAATTCCAACTAGAACAACTCAATACCAGCTACTGCAACTTGGCAGGGCCGTACCAGTCAGCGAAGCCAAGATCGAAACCCCAGAGAGGCGTGTTCAAGCGCTTCGCCTTGCCTCTAGCAGCTAGACCATCGAGCGCGGCCAGATCCTCCTTGGAAAGCGAAATGACCTCTTTGTTACTGGATATGCGCTTCTCAGTAACAGATTTGGGAAGCACAACAACGCCCTTGTTGACGTGATAGCTGATGAGGATCGTGGCGGCCGAGACCCCATTCTTCTCCGCAATCTGTTGGATATCGGGATCCGACATGATCGGAGCACCTAGTGCACTCAGCTAATGTCACCCAAGCTACTATAGATCAAGCTTACCGGTAGATCCAAGAGGCGAATACGCTTCGAGAAGAATGCCGAGCTTGTCGCAGAACTCTCGAAGTTCATGCTGCGGAAGGAAGGGGTGCAGCTCGACCTGGTTCACAGCAGGCACAACCGTCCACTTCTTGCGTAGCTCTTCCAGATAGGGAACAGACCAGTTGGCAACACCGATCGCCTTGGACTTGCCCGACCTGTAAATCTCCTCCATCTGGAGCCAGGTCTCGTTCTGGTCCCACGATCGGTCGACCGAGCGAGTACCGTCCGGGTTGACCGGAAGAAGTGCACTCGTCTGGTTCTGCGGGCGGATCAGTTCAATAGAGCTCAAGCGAGGGGCAACAAGGCTCTCACCGGAACCAGTCGAACAGGCCAGTGTATAAGCTGATGGCATTCATTAGCCTAGGCCTTGCAAGATATTGCACTGTACAGCGACTTACGTAGAGATCAAGGTAGTCGGTATCCAAAGCTTCAAGGGTCTTCTGCAAACCCTCCTTGACGTTGGGATGGTCAGTGTTCCAAAGCTTACTGGTGATGAAAATCTCTTCACGAGGCACGCCGCTATCCCTGATGCCCTGGCCGACTTCGCTCTCGTTGCCTAGGAATGTCATTATTCTAGTCGTTGGGCCAATGGTTCACTCATGTGTATTAGCTCACCATAAATTCTGCATCTGGTTAGCGAGAACTGGCACAAGGGAGACTGCAGGGCTCACAGTGCCGCATCAATGTGACGGTATCCATCCTTGAGGGCATAGGCCACTGCCTTTGCCACCGCTCCAGGTTCAGATTTCCAGGTTCCTGTACACAATTTCAGCAAGTACAACACTCACTAGAACATCATCACTCACCAAGTCCGACGGCAGGAATCAGGGCGCCAGTGTTGAGCTTAAAGTGAGTCGGAGGTGTCATTGTGCTGGGTGTACCGATATCTTTGGTTCGGCTTTCCGTCTTCGAGACAACGATGAAGATACAAGAAAGCAGGTGTAGGTGGTCCCCTAAAAAGTGCCCTACTACTCATCGGAGATACTGGGCGGACGCCACCCACTCCGGTGGTTCGGAGCGGCCGCTATATGGTGTCACCGCAAAGTACAGAGCGTAATATCGGAGCCTATGTCCCCGAAGATGCAAAATGGTCGGTCATTAGTGACGCGGAGGTAAGCTGTCGGATATATCTAGCCCCGGTAAGCGGTTATCCCCGTCGCCGACCGGGCCCTAGCAACGGAGTCCGATACAAGGGCTTCGTTATACGCGAATATTCGAATCGGCTCTTTCACCAGCGTGAGCAAAAGACTGTCAGAAGGTATCTGGACCAGTTGAGTGTACTGCTACAGTGTCATACCATCGTCTACTCAGGCCCGTGCTGTTTCCCTGGTCTATCCTAGGACCGACCAATCGGGGATTCCTCTCGATAAACAACATCGTAATCCCCTGCCTCAAAACACCATGCTCTTCACAGGGGAACGGCCACAGCTCCTGGTCACACTGTGAATAAGGCGCACATCATTCCGCTCGCGCTCAATGCCGAGTCATCTTTGGCCATGTCGCACTCCCACACAAACACTTCAAGCGCACACATTTTCAGCACACCCGGGTCATTACCGGTCCCGCAGGGCGTAGAAAGACTATGGTATGCCAATACTTGCAGAACGAGCTAGAAGTACCATTCCTAGAAGGAGACGATATACGTTAGAAATTGCCGCTGCGCGCCTTTGCGCGATCAAACCAACTCATAGAAAAGCACAAACCACTAACTTGAGATTGAGCACTACAGTACCACTCCAAATCTAACGAAGACAAAACGGGCAACGGAGCCCCTCTCACTGATGAAGGTCGCTGGGACTGGCTTGTTGCGCTACGCAAAGCCGCCATTGACGCTCTGTCCCCCGCCGAGTCCGACGACCTCCATCCTCCCTTCGCCAGGGTTGTTTCCTCCTCCGCCCGGAAAGAAGAGTACGGTGATGTTATGCGCATTGCTGTCTACGGCTCGCCCTACATCAAGCTCCACTTTATCTATCTCAAGCTAAACGAAGAGATGCTCATGCGGCGTGTCACCCAGCGCGAGGCCCACTACATGGAAAGCAACATGGTCCGCTTCCAGCTGCAGGCATTCGAGGAGCCACAAAGCGAGTGGGGTATCATTACTATGAATGTCGAGGGTTCCCAGGAGCAGGTGTGCCGTCGCGTGCTGTATTCTGTTTGCTCCAATCTCAAGGACGGGCCGCGATCAGGGCAGGGTTTATTTGGTTGAATACACCCTGGTGTAATCTTGCATATAATTAACGAAGTCTCTTGAGATTTGGCTAGTTATTAACATTGAGGGCTCAGCCCCCAACAACTAGCATTTGCATGTGGTATGATTTTGCGTCCTTTTTCGGCACATCCTGTGATAACCCCATTCTTCGGTGCGAATGAGCATAGCAGCCAATGAGAAACAAAGCTTGATAAATCTTGGCACACGTCTGAGGATGTCACATAGTATGTCGTTCAATAAAAATTAAAGCAAAGCTTCAACAAGGATGGTACTTCCACACATGTTAGTAAACACTCGCTCTCACTGATTCATTTTAGGGCCAAGGAAAATATGCCAAAGGTGGGTTATTGTGTTTCAAAGCATATGTCTGGGAAGAAATATATAGCAAAATAGTGCAACCGATTTCAATCCATCCTGTAGCAAGATAACAAACTGGCATGTCCAACCAGGGTCTGGTCCATCAAAACCCAGTCTGAATAGGTATCCCCCACCTGCTTACATCCTGAACACAGCGAAAACTCACAAATGAACATAACAGTGGGTAAGATATCAATTATATGCCTCTAGCATCGTAAATTTTCACAGGACCAAAGTTTGATAGAGTGAGATGCGCTTTACATTTCTGTGCAAACTGCTCCACCTTTATAGCCAGATGGCGTGTTTTATTCCACCTTGCAAGCCCTCATTCAAGCCGGCCACGAAAGTCCACACGTCGCCTTTATCCCCACTGATTTCGTAGACCTCGACGCCACCACCTTCTTGCCCAGCCACCACGACGTATCTGCCGTCATCGCTGAGCCGCATGCCACGGATGACATCGACATTAGTTCGCATGTGCTTCATGTCCTTCACCGTTTTGCCATCATTTGAGAGCAGAATGATAGCGACATCGTCCCCGGGCGGCAGCGCCTTGGGAACGTTTTTGAGATGAGGCTCGCGCTGCGCAATGTGCCTTTCCCACCTGTTACTGACATACAAGACGTTCGGAATGGTGGGGTGAAGGCAAATCTCGGCGGAATCCATCATGGTTTGATGGTCGGGATGAATCGTTGAAGGAATGATGTTGGGTGCAAAGCCATCAATCGGCCGGATGGCTTCCGCCGGAGCAGTTGATAAGTCAAAGGCGATGACCGTGTGCGAAAGCTCTCCGATGACATACATGATCGTCCCTGAGCCAGGTCAGCTGAGTTGAATGGTAGGATGGAGCTGGAGCGACATGCCACCAGGAGCCAACACAGCATGTCGAGCGCCTGTCCCAGGAGGGCACTGAAGCCAGCCACATATTTCAAGCTTCACCTTATCGCGACGAAGGATCCACACCCGGTCTGATCCCAAGTCTGGGGCGTACAGCAAACCTCTTCTGTCTTCGAGTATCTGATGTATATGGCATTGTCGCTGTCGGCCTTTGTTCGGACCGTGCCCAACCGACTCGTAAGGGAATTTCGGCAGGATCTCTGTCCGGGGGGCATCTTTAAGTAAAAGCGTGTTTGCATCAGTAATGGAAACGGGATAAACGGCAACGGATCCTCCCAGATACTACCCATCGTTAGCACAAATAGTAAAGCGAGGGGTTCGTATAGACTAACGGTGCCAAGCACGAGTGCAGAACTATCGCGTAGCGTGATGACTATCCAAGCGCCATTAATAACAGAATAAAGGAAGCAGTAGCGTACAACTAACAGTGACCAGGTGCTCCTAGAGTTGGCTGTTGACTGGTAATTTTGCAAGTCTTTTGTGCGTGATCAATTTCGAAGCTGTATAAAAGACCAGACTCGATACCCTCGGATAGCCCAATCAGACGATCAATGCTCCCTTGCGAAGATGAGAGTTCTGTCCATGAAGAATTGAAGGGGGCTGCATAATTGGCGAGAATGCTCAATTCCTTTTTGCCGAGATCGAGTGTGAGCGTGGTAAAGTCGGCTCGATCGCCAGATATCAGAATTTTGTACTGCATAGCGTGCTAGGCGGACTTAAGAGACTGTTCCACACGAGACTTGCAATAGCTTTAATGTACGGATTCATTCAAGCGCATTAGATAAACCTGGTCATTAGCAGCGCCTCGCAATATATGCGGTCTGGGCCCCCGGTTTACGGTTAGATGTCGGGAAAAGCCTTGCTTGCATTAAATGATGAAAGGGGACTGACTGTTCAAATATCTCCCTATGCTAAAACCCTTATGTCCGACGACTACGTCTGTCGACTAGGGCCCCGATCGGTAATAGAACCAATTAGGCGTCACAGGATAACCACACGGCCGTTGGCGAAATGTCCGATCGGCAATTTTCCCTTGCGTTTCTTCTGCCCGATCACTACTTGATATAGCCCCGAGGATACTATATGCTCCGATGGAACGCTCCGTGCTTTGCAGGATCCCGATCATTTCTTGACTTCGTCAACGCTGTATAGCGGCCTCTGGGAAGCACTCAAGTGGGTCGTAGTGGTGAAGACAGTGGAAGTGTATGCGACGCGATTTTGTGTGGTTAGCCGCTCAAACTAACTTGCCGAATAGATCATTATTTAGGGTCTGCCCAACTTCCCTACGATTTTGTATAGCAGGTCGGATTAACCTAGAAGAATTGTGTCGTGACCCGAATATAGCCACTGGACTGTGATATATTAGCCATAGCTTCTACGCGCTCCGTCCCATGTCCGATCTAAGAGCTGGCCTGTTCTGATCTGGGTCTAGGTGTAGTTTCGGAGACGGCTTCCCGCAAAATGATTGGATAAGGCATCGATACTATGGTTTCAACATAATTTCGACGTTTGGAGGTCCATGTTTGGGCAACTATGGGCCTCGACCGGCAAGCTCACATGGCTCACCCCCACAATATAGAATATGCGGGGACCCCACAAAAACCACAAATCACTCAACTCGCACTGGGATATCGGCCAACCATTGGCTATCTCCAATGTAGCTGCCAATAAACTGCACATTATACAAGAAGCCGACAGTGAAGGATGCAGGGTAAGAAGGCTGACAAGTACTAAGACACTTGGATTCAGAGGAAATCTTTGAGAACCACCTCAGACTTTCCTTCTATTTGTAGAATAATTCTGTATGAATAATTCTGTATTTACCGAAGACATAAAGAGCTACGAGAACATCCGGATTTATAACAATGGGCCGAACCACGTGTCCCTCTCTTTAACTGCCTCGTAGTACGGCACATCTCGGCAAAAGGCAAACCAGCATTAGATGGCAGAACAAAATAAATCGAGTTGGGGTAGCGTGATGACGTTGGCCCAATAGCCAGTGATCACAAATTTATAATTAATCCATGGCATGCAAAAGGGCTTGGATTAGACTGGTCTACGCAGGTCTTAAAGTGATGTTAATAGTTCATACGTTCATTAAAGCTCATCAAGTTGGTCTGATGTATATAGCATGGGCTCATAATACATACTTCCAGTGTCCCGATCTGAGGCCGGATGTTGGAAGCAGTTTTCCAGGCGTTGATAAAAAGGTCCGGTCGAGATTTTGCCTATACCAAAGGCCTCTGTCGCTTAAAGGACTGACCGGTAACGGGGATAACTGGGCGTGTTGGTGACAAGCTGAGGACAATAACCACCCGCCCAGTAGCTTAGGGTCCAGCCCAGGGTGAAATGTCCGATGGCGTATCTCCGTCTTACTTTCGACCGACCACTAAGCACTTGGCCCGGCATGATATGACACTCCATGGTCGCATGCAAAACCACGGGCCGAGATAACATGCAAGAAATGTACCCTGCCTGTCTGGCCTAGCCAGCCAGCCATGTACTAGCTGTCCTCGGGATTATTTAAGAACCCGCTCCTGCCTCTTCGTCCCCTGCAGTACCCCGCAACTAAAATCCTACCATGGATATCGATTCGAAAGACTCAATGCAGCAACAGGTCAAAGGGGATGACCCGATGGCGGAACATGATGAGGGGGGCACCATTGACGTCCTGGACTCGATGCCCTCATACGGTCCGGAGGGCGTCAGAGGGCTCGTAAGCTCTGGCTATGTCCTTGGAGCCGCTTGTCTTGCTTCGCTGGGTGGATTCAGCTTTGGATATGACCAGGGGGTCATATCGATTATCAATGTCATGCCTCAATTCCATGGGGCTATACCGCAGGCAGAGACTGACTTTGGCAAAGGGCTTATGACGGGCATGCTGCTCCTTGGCGCATTCATTGGCTGTATTTTTATGCCTTACCTTGCGGATAAGATCTCCAGAAAGTGGGCTCTGACTGTGGTCGTCGTCATTTTTGACATCGGTGCCATTATCCAGACGGTTGCTCAAAACTACGGCATGTTGGTCGCAGGGAGGACCATTGGTGGTATTGGTGTTGGCACGCTGGCCATGGTATGTATTGACATCTTGAATCACAATGCACCTGACGGAGACAGCTTGCTGATAAACATGGCAATTCAAGGGCGCGCCGCTGTATATCTCTGAGATTTCACCGCCAAACCTGCGAGGGACCCTTCTGGTCCTGGAATCTATCTGCGTCGTTTCAGGTGCAGTTATTGCGTATTGGATAACCTTCGGGACGAGGTTGATCGGGAGTGAAGTGTCGTTCCGTCTACCATTTGGCCTACAAATGGTCAGCGCAACTCTTCTCGGACTCTGCATCCATTTCTTCCCATATTCACCGCGTTGGTTGGCTCTCGTTGACCGTCATGACGACTGCCTCAAGAGTCTGAGCAAACTGCGCGGTCTACCACAGACAGACGCAAAAGTCCAGACCGAGTTCAGGGGAATCATCACAGAGGTTAAGTTCCAACAACTCGTTGAACAACGACAGTATCCTGGAGTGACAGGCATAAAACGAGAAGCTGTGATCTGGATAAGTCTTTTTAACCGACGGACGTGGAAACGAACAGCTGTCGGCACCGGCGTGACATTTTTTCAACAATTCGTCGGAATCAACGCGTTCATCTACTACGCACCCACTCTCTTCGAATCAATCGGCCAAAAGGGAGAGATGACGTTGATTCTGTCTGGTGTTTTCAACTGTCTTCACCTGGTAACGGTCATCATTTGTTTCCTGATCATTGACAAAGTCGGTCGGCGCCCCTTGGCCATCTTTGGTGGCTTTGCCATGGGCGCATGCTACATCATTGTCGCTGTCCTCTCTGCTCTATACGGACCAGACTGGACCAACACATCAGCAGGATGGGCCTGCGTAGCAATGGCATTTATCTTCGTTCTCATCTTCGGAAACACATACTCGCCTCTAGGTTGGGCCCTGCCATCCGAAGTCTTTCCCAATGCGGTTCGCTCAAAAGGTGTCGCACTGTCAACTTGTGTCAATTGGCTGTCCAATTTCATCGTGGGAGTCGTGACTCCTCCGATGATGGCTAATATTGGCTACCGCACATACATCTTTTTTGCAGTGTGGTGTGTTCTTGCAGGTATGTGGGCCTTTTTCTTGGTGCCTGAAACAAGCGGAAAGACGCTGGAGCAGATTGACGAGGTGTTTGGTGATATTACCAGTCAAGAGGAGAGTGAGATTATGAGAGAGGCTACTTCTGCAGTGATCTTCGGTGAAGGAAAGCCTGATGTGTGACTGCATATAAGTAGACATCGTCAGAACCCAAAAAACCCTAACCCAGTTTTGGGTTGGGTTTGCGTCAAAATTTTCAACCCAGCGTTGGGGCCCCAAAGTTGGGTCCTGGAAACCCAAAAAAAGGTACAAATGATGAAAGCATGAGTAAACTCGCGACTGCATAATATCTCCATATTTCGTCGGTATTTTTCAGTATTTTATCGTTTTTTATATTACATCTATATCGTCAGGCTATCCGCAAAATTTATGATTGAATGAATCTCACTCTAGATTTACTAGATTATGAATCTGTGATGCTATATAAAAAGCAGAGACGTTCAATTTATCAATTCCACAATGAAGAGTGTATTATAAAATGAGTAACTAACGCTAATAATAAGTAAAATCATCATCCTAATTTTCTTCTCTTCCTTGGTTATACCCCTCCTCAGTATCACTAATCTGTTGAATGCCTAACTCATCAGTACAGTCCCTAGTATACACTGCTGGCTTATATATGAAGTCATCCGTCGGTATCCCTGGGACAAGATGAGAGGACCAGGTGCTATTGGAGCATAGTACTATTGCAGAAACTTTGCGGCAACTCGGGAGCTACAGTGAGATTTTTGGAAGAAGATGCTCCTATGGAAGGAAGTATTCCAAAATTTCCTATCAACATGACCCATTCTCGGACGTCGTTGAACCTGGAATATCCATCTACTAGAAATATTCTTTACAGTGAGCAGGATGTTATGATAACAGTCATATACCTCGACGAAGCCTGGTCTGAAACCGGGTTATACGTGAGGCGACATGGGTTCTTCGGTTCATTGCCTCCTTGGTCGATTAAGTCTGAATACTCCAGACGGATGTCTTAGCTGATGCATACTGGTGCATCTTTACCACAGATTCATCGTTATAGCGCTGTGGACCTCGACCTTAGGTGTTCGAAAGACGTATATGCGGATCGCCAAAACTGGGCTCCGTGGTTTATGAGTCGCTTCATGTACCATACTACAATATGTCTTCTCAACCATCCGCTCCTCATAATGATCAAGCTCCAAGGGAGGGGACCAATACCGGAACTCTACCTGTAGCAGACATCTTCCCTGGTCCACCACTATACTGATTGGATACTTCACCTTTTTACAATGCTAAAAGAGAAGCAATTCTGTTTGGCTGGTATTATTGTGGGCTATTGTGTGGCTGTTGTTGCGACAATCGAGCTTTATATGAGCTACATGGTCGATTTGGATCAACGACCGGAGAAAAAGAACGTTTCCAACAGTGCATTGATGTTGTCCAAGATCTGGCGGAGCTCTCGCCACATTTACAGGAGATGGTGCGTGGTTCACTACTCCTATAGTACATATGACAATGTAACGCGCACAGTGGCACAATCTTCATCGGCTGGCGGATTCAATTGCCATTCTTCACCTCATATCACAGTCGTGAATCAAAGGTCGACCTTTCCCTGTTCTGCGAGTTCCCCGCATTTTCTCGAGCCCATTCCGGGGCGCTTTTGGGCAGAACACTATCTCATGGATTATGGCATCCTCAGACTGGTGGGGAATTATCTTCTTTAAATGTCCCGTCCAGTGTGACCCGAGTTGAACAAGCTGTCCCTCATCAGAACCACCTACAGCACCGGAATCAGTTTTCACCAACATGCACACCCGTTCCTGCGCAGTCTTCAGCCCCACAAAGCTCTTCGAACGACACGACCATTGATGACCATTTCGTGGATGTGCTCAATCTGTCGTCTGCTCAATTCTTCGGACAGGAGCTCTTTTCTTTGGAGGGCTTAAGCCATATTCGCTAGATTTAGACTATACAAATAGATTACGTGGACCCTTCAACCATACTGTGTATCTTATACCTAAGCTCATTCTACGTAGTAGCTGAAATCAAGGACCAACTGAAGTATGCGAGGACGCACGGTTTCGCAGCATTAATATGGAAGATGACCTCCGTCTGCCTTGTCGAAACTCTCCAAAGTTTATCAATTACGACTAACCTATGTAGCTAAGATATACTTACATATTCAACGGAGCCCAAATCAGCCAATTAGAGAGCCGCAATGACTTACGTTCGGGCTAAGGCTTGAGAAAGCAATGTATGCTATACGGTGCATTTTGATATGTCATTCCTACAAGCTTCCAACTATTATACTGTAGTCTAAACTCTGAAGCATAACGTACATCTGAAGTCTCTCCATCAAATGCTCTTATCGATAAGTCAAGATCTAATCTAATCATAATGCCACGAATTGCCGATACGGCCACGCTCTCCCACTCCGACCTCCGATGACGAGACAGCTCCATTACGGTGTATTATCCAGCTACACGAGAGCAACGTTGCCGTTCAGCTCGATTCTTTGTATATAATACTTGCTACCTTGTTCTAATATCACTGGCTTCTATACGGCGAGTACATACCACATCGCACGCGACAGTTCCCCATGAACAAGAACCCATCTCCACTTTCCACAAGACCCTGAACTCCCGAAGGCCACCATGAACGAGAACGAACGAGGAGCATACTCATACGATCCGTTCAACCCATCATCAGAGTCGCAAACCTCCTCTTTCTCAACTTCTCTGCCTGCGCACACCTTTCTCCGCCAGATTCAGTGCGCCCGCTGCCTACGCCCCCTCCGCACACCTCTCCGCTTACCATGCGGGAATACACTATGCCGGGAATGTCTACCAGCGGTTCAACCAAGGATTGGAATCACATATCCTGCTGGTGAGGGACGGAAGTATCGATTCAAGTGTCCGTGGGAGAAGGAAGAGTCATGTGTGGGGGAGCATTGTGTGGCGGATTGTGGGGTGGATGTGTTGTTGACGAGGTTAGTGGAGGTTGTTGAGGAGGTTCTTGCGGGGGATATACATGGTAGTGAATATGAAGAAGATAAGAGCTTGGATATGAGCTGGGCAGATCCCAATGATTTGGTAGAAACGTGGAAAACGGTGTGTTTGGAGGGTGGAGCCCTGCGGGGTGTTTACCGGATGATAAAAGAGGGACGATTCGACTATGATGCGTCAGATGTGGTTTATGATAGGAAGGATGGCATAGAACAGACATCAGTTGACGCAGTTCTACTTACGCGACTAAAGCAGGTTATACGCGATGAGTTCGACTGCCAGGTCTGCTACTCGTTCATCTCAGACCCCCTAACGACCCCCTGCGGCCATACATTCTGTCGCAAATGCGTTGAGCTGGTCTTGAACCACTCAGACCTATGTCCCCTTTGCCGACAAAAGCTCAACATGCCTTCAACTATTCAATCTGAGCCCATTAACAGCCCTGTCGCGGGACTAATGGAATGTCTATTCCCAGACCAAGTTTCCTCGCGTCGAGAATCCCTCGCCCAGAACGAAGCAAGTCTAGACAACGAGCAAATGACCCCCCTCTTCGTGAGCTCAATAGCATTCCCAACAATGCCAATCTTCCTACATGTCTTTGAGCCCCGATATCGGATCATGATCCGCCGTATCATGGCAAGTCGAGAACGCAAGTTCGGTATGGTTGCGTACAACCGTGCTCGGCGGCGGCAGGGTGGACTGGGAAGGATACAGTTTATGCAATATGGCACTTTAATGCTGGTGGATCGGTTTGAAATGCTTCCTGATGGGAGGAGTCTTGTGATTGCGACAGGGGTTTCCCGGTTCAAGGTTACAAAAGCGGATATGCTGGATGGGTACCATGTCGGACAAGTTGAGCGGTTGGATGATGTTCCCATTACAGTGGAGGAGAGTAATGAAGCCGCAGAGACTGCTGTTTTTGCAGAGACATTGACAGAGTCTCAGCAGCCCTCGGAGCCCCAGGAGGAGACGCAAAAATCCCTTGAATCTATGTCGACCCAGCAGCTATTCGATCTGGCGTTGGATTTTGTCCGCACGCAACACCGCATTGGAGCACCGTGGCTACATCCCCGGGCTCTAATGGCGTATGGGAACGAACCAACCGATCCATCCCGGTTCCCTTGGTGGTTGGCGAGTATCCTTCGTGTTTCCGACGAAGAGAAGTACCGTCTCTTATGCGCAACAAGCGTGCGAGAACGGTTAAAGATCAGCGCACGGTGGGTCAAGAAGCTTGAATCTGGAGAACGGTACGTCGCTATTAGTACGCATACATCAATGGACGCTAACTTAACCAGCTCAAATCGCCCATTGATCATGTCTGTCTTATGACTAGCCGTCCCTCTCTTTGTATTTTCTGTGCTCCCACTACTACTCCCCCCAGGGACAACGTTATCATCCCCGAGCTTTATCACCTCCTTTGCCCCATTTTCCATGTCCGTATCGGTATCATTCGGGTCTGCGCCTTCGACCTTTGACCGTCAGCGCCCTGTTCCACAGCAGCGAAGTCCTAATACTCAGACGTATCTTCCGCAGACGCTCGTCTTGGGACTGTTTCTGCTTATCTTTGGGGCGCAGATTGCCGTAAATATGGCGCAGATGAGACGGGTCCAGCGACGGAGACTTGGCGAGGGGGTTCGGAGGACCATCGTTGTTAATGGACCCGAGCCAGGCCATCAGGAAGGAGAAACTATAGTGGGAGAGCGGAGAGATAGAAGCGAGGGAGTAGTGAGAGAGGGTGCTGGGGAAGAGCCTAGGGAGCGTCCTGGGGAACGTCTTGAGACTAGGGACGCCGGATGAGAGTTCAATCTACATGAGAGGACAGGCGTGACCAGAGAAAGAGTTTGTATATGAAATTGGCTATTGTAGATGTCCGCATCATCGTGTTTGGATCCCGATTATCTGGAATATGTACTTGTTATCTATGACCGAGGCCGATACCGAACGAAACTCTTGTATGCATTGGGAATCAGTAGCCAGAAGGCAGATGCTTGGGCTCAATACTCACAATGGTAAGCAATACTCGCCATTTGGGAATCACCATAGAAGATATTGTTAGACTTCTCTTTCTACACTCCATCCACCACCGACAAGCTCCACTTCTCGTCATATGCACTTCTTAAATCATATCACCTCCAGATCTATCTATAGTTGCGACTTCTTCACTGCATTATGTTCTAGTTATGTTCACATTTTCAGCAATACTTGTTTGATGGACTGCAAAGATATGGGGCAAGATATATCGTCTTGTGGATGGAATTGCATAAATATCACCACATCTCCATAACTCGTCTCTATACTGCCAGTCAATTGTTTTGACTAATAATAGTAAAGAACTCACCATGCCATATCCCGGCGTTGTACAAATCTTATATAAAGATTCCGGGCAAGCCACATATCTACACACCTACACACTTAATAGAGGGGTTGAGCAACATTCTATTGACCAAGAGTAGTTAAATACACAACACACAACACACACGTGCACATAGGGAAATTGAGACTAAGAGAAACTGGTAATGGGAGACGTACATAACATCATCCATAAAGAATCTCAAACAATCGATCAGCCTTCTTGTCCAAACGTTTCATATCGGCTTTATGCTCACGAAGGAATTTTGATACAATTTATCCAACTCAGTAAATCCAATTTTCAGAGACATATCCTTGGCGTCAAAAAATTCCTCATCCCCTTCATACCATGACTCCTGATCGTCGTCTATGTCAATATCGCTGGGGAGTCTTCCGCGGGACATGAACTTCTGCTCATCTCCTTTGTACCAGGATTTCCCGTCATCATCAGATTCGGGTTCTGGAAATGGGAACCGGTTCCAGGGCGGTTTCTCATGGAATTCCATCATAGCTGAGTTTGCTGCGTTCCTGGCTAGCTCTTTCTTTGAAGACACCCATGGTTGCATGGCATTTGCCAGATGGCGGAGGTTCTTCTTGCCATGCTTGATTGTCGTAACGAATGGTGTGATCTTAATCAAGTGCATGTTGCTATTGTTGATGGTAGTTGTAATAGATCTGTAAATGGAAGAAAGAAGAAGGGAGAGGAGAGCGGGCTTAAATAGCCAGCTGCAAGGCATTCGCATTGTATCCTCCGTAACTACGGATACACCTAGAACTTCCTGAACCGTGGATCCGGGAGGCTGCAGTTATTCCTTGAGAACGTATTCAGGTGACATAGTTGACTTCTCTGCACGAATCGTGGGTCAACTGGGATCAGGAGTACATTACTGACTTGTTTTGGTGTAAAAGGAATTTCATCCGGGGTTTGAGATGGTCAACCATGAATCGATTCAGGCACAGGTGATTGACTAAAATTGATTGGTTTTCTTCTCCTTGGGGCCTTCTGGGGAAAGTTAATTCGTGACATGTGGTCACCAAAAATATGGAACCATACCTAAAATGATGCGCATTATGTTGCCTTTTCTCGTTACCCAGGTGGCTCACTATATGAGTACTACATCGGCATGGTAGCTTGTGTAGTGACGATGCACAGACACTACCGATAACAAGGCGTTGATAATACAGATTGACTGGCTTCCTACAGTTATTGATAAACTTTATCTTAAAGGGGAGCGCACAAACATCCCTCATCCCCAGATTCTCCCACACTAAGTAATACAATGTCTCATAATAATGGCAAGCATAGCATACTATAATCGATCAAATCCCAAATAGCGACCTTACCCGCAGGGCCATCACTGTCTTAGTTTCTCGCCATAAGCTGCTTCGGGTCCCGGAGCAACTTCTTCCAGAAGCCTTGTGACACGAACTCGTTATCGTTGTCGTTTTTGTTGTCGTCATCGATATCTCCAGTTACCCTGAACTGCATAAAAACCACCATATCTTTCTCTCCTTCGTCGGGAGCAGGTACCCCGGTATCAGTGATGGTGATCTCGCAGTAACTTGGGGTCACGTTGGCCAGCGTCACTCTGTTCTCGAACGTGGCCGTAAACTTCTCCTTGAATGGTGGCCACTTCATGGTCTTTGCCAGATTCTGAAGACACTTCTTGCTCTGTTTGAGGTGAGAAACAAATGCTGTTGTTGCTGTAGCAGTAGACATTTTGCTGTTGGTCGCCAATGCTGGTAGCTCATACTTAGTTGATGAAAGGAGGGAGAAGTTTGGGGAGGGGCTTTTATACCTTGCCTGGGCCCGATTGCTGCCTGTCTTTGGCTTTATTTTTGTACACAAGTCATCGATGTAATTGATTCCAGGCTGCTATTTTATCTGTCAGTCGAGGGAGAGGAGCAGTATAGCAGATTGGAAGGAGGATTGGTAGTTACGTGAGATATCAGAGCAGCTGTAGGTAGGATATGATAAGCTTCTAAGATAGAAATCCTACTATAATGAATATATCCATAGTCTATTCTCGTCGTAAGCATTCATAGACACATCGTTCATCCATTTCACATGCTCTCCTCAGACTAACGTGACGAGGCTCAACGATAGATGTTGTTGCAGTATGATACACAACTTCAATAACGAATCAGGCTCTCGCTTCATCAGCAACTTTTTATTATCTTTGCAATATCACTAATAATACCGCCTCTCCTTGGGGCTTGCTTCGGGTCATTACGAAACTACCGGAAGACGGTTTCCAACGGATATTGTGGACGTGCGATGGTTACGTCCGGCTTGGATACCCTGGGTCGGATAGTATTTACCGAATCATTCTGGCTCAAATGTGACTGTCAATGACTTAATTCCAATTCTCTCCGGGTAGTTCTACTTCAAGCCTCCAACCATTACCCATGGGAAGTTGACCTATGACAACACAATTTAAGAGTATGCGAGTCATCGATAAGTCAATCTTCAGCTACCTCGTTGATTCGATGCTGCCGTGGAGTAAATAAACAAAGAAATTCACTACCGAATTAGCCAAATGTGTCAAAGGTGGAAGGCAGATGCAAAGCTGCTTTCATTTAACATATTCAACCTATAAGAGTTCGAAAGTGTCAAGATCTCATCCACAGCAGCTGAGAAAGATCGATCTCCAGAGAGACGACTTCGGCCTTCCAGAGCACTTTGAAGCACTGCTCTAAGGAGAAAATGATCTAGTGAACAATGCTAAAGAGAAGGAAGTCACTATCCTTCTACCAGAGATTGATTCTTCATCTACGAAACCTCCGACTAGTCAGCCGGTCCTTAAAACCACGGATTGGTTGACCTGCCCAAAAGCTACTGGTTTCTGTCTTCTGTAACGCTAAAAGTGCGGAACAGAATATTGAATTGAAAGATCAGCCTTATGTAAACCACGGTACTATTTGGTGAGCAAGATGCAGCAGCCCTTGTGGGCACGATATGCGCTACGCGATATTGTATGGGAAACGGACACACGTCTGACTTTTCTTAATGCCTGAAAATGTACGTCAACATTTTCTAGTCTGCTTCTACAGTTCTCGTCTGATTTAACACTTAAAAACGCCGTGCAACAGGTTGCTCAGCCTGATTCCACCTGCTGCGCAACAGGGTATATGTGCGACTCTGAGTATTTGCTCCCTATATCATTGATTAACAATTGCACCGGAATCAGTATAATTACTACAGCCATAAAGCTTGGTTTCACTGCCGGCCGCTTTAAAAAAATCTCATTGTGAATGGACAGGCAAATTGGCTAAAAAGGGTAATCAGACTGCTCTTTACGTAGCGGCGTTTATTCATGATCTATACTGTAAGTAATCAAAATACCCATCCGAGTATAACGGGCCGCTGACATTCACAGGGATATTTGAAGTTGTGAATCACGCTCAGGGATTTCAGATATTTTTGCCAGTCTCCACCTATACGAGCCATTACATAGTCACTCGTCCAATCAAACTCGGTGACTTTCATGAAGGGACATCAGTCATCGAACTTCAGTAGCACGGCGCTCTGATAGCGGTCAATTTGAGGAATCACGCACAAATGATGTGTCATTATATAATAGTTGTCTTGCAACTGAAAACTCCCAATAGGGGCTGGTAAACCGCTGCTCCGTCAGTGTACAAGCTTCTCTTGCTTAGGGCTACATTGCTCGGATGACGATTAGATACCAGAAGAGCAGCTCATAGGCAAATTAAATATCCTATTCCACATCCTAGATATTTTCCGCAACGCCTAGAGGTTTGCATGAAGGATGGAGAAACTTTTCGTCGTGTGTTGAACTTAGGTGGGGTCAATTGCACATTGGATTGAATCGCCCAACAAAAGTTCTATTGGTCTTATTAATACTTGAGAGTATCATCAAACCCTTCAATTAGCAACCCTATAGATGATAAATTATTTATTTAGGTCGTGGATCTAACTGTTATGGTCGCTTTCGTCCTGCCCAGTCGGGAGACGTGCTTTATTGAGCCTTCTGCACCTGGGGCTGGGTACTGGTCAACGGAAGATCTGACTCATATACCGACAATTCGACCATATTACCGTCTCATACATCGCCCAGGTAGCTGCCATAAATGGACCACAGCGGGGGCATTATTTCTCATCGATAATTCTTTCATGGAAACCACCAGCTCTGTGGAGGTCGCCAGGAGCAGTGCTGCAGATTATATCGGACGCCTATACCACTGCTCTATTTTTGAATCAGTCCATGTAGGTGCATCATGCCCTAAATCAACGGTGATGCAACGACGTAAAATGGGTGAAGTTCGATCGAGGCTTTAACTACGATGTAGACGGTTTCATGATCTAACTCGTCAATATTGCTCGCAATCCACCGAGCCATCCTCTATACATTCAGTCAACTGCTGGGGGCTTAAAAAATAGGGATATTATAGTTATCATAGTTTTATTAGAAAGAAGGGCCCAAAAATACAACAAATTGCCATAGCCTCACTATACCTCAATTATTTCTAATGTCCAGTGTGGATCAGGTTTAGACGATTATGATTCCTGTTAGGGTTAGACACACCTGGTTTATGCATTTATTTATGTGTGCATTACTTTTATACACAAAGGAATTCCGCTCAGCTTCAAGTCTCCCACCCAACATCGTCTCTACACACTTTTATACCTCAAGGATAGAATAGCTTTACAGAAGGTAATCTACCAACACTATTCATATAAAATATCTCTTGCTATTTTCCTTGGCCGTTAATGAAATCCAGTCACGCGAAATATGGGCTTCCTAGACACAATCATAAGCTTCATCGAACGCCTCGTCAGACTATTCATCGGGGCCAACGAAGAGAAGCTATACGGTCTGGACCATGCAATTCTCAACGTCGAGGTTCCACCTAGGAATATGTGGATGAATATGGGGTATTGGAAGGTGTGTATCCCTCTCGTCTTTATGAGCGATTTGTTGACGGAATGATAGGATACAAAATCGTTCCCTGAGGCTTGTGAGGCATTGCTGGAGCTGATTCTTATTACAGCGGGGCTTTTGAATGAGGATAAGACGGTCGCGAGTACTCCCAGCGCGATAAAACTCGTCGATGTTGGAATCGGTTGTGGTGACCAGTCTCTTTATTTAACCAGGAAGCTCCCTGTCGCTGGTCCGGATGAGCAAAGACGTGTTCTGGTCGACTCATACGTTGGAGTAACATTCGCACGCTCCCAAGCGGACTTTGCGCGAGACCGGCTGTTGAGCAGGTCTTCCGATTCTGACACTGCAGCCTGGACACCCGATGTGAGAATCTTTGCTGCAGACGCCGCTAAACCTGATTCCTGGGAACCTGGGCTTAAGACAGCCGTCTCAAATGACCACGGTCACGACAAAACTCAAACATGGCTCCTAGCTCTCGACACCCTGTATCACTACAAACCCTCCCGCACACCCCTCCTCACTCTCGCATGTTGTAACCTCCAAGCCTCCTTTATGGCCTTCGATCTCCTTCTCGACTCCTCTGCCTCATTCACTAGTAAGCTACTCGTCCGATTGATGTGTCTGTTGTCGGGAATCCCGTACACAAATATTCTCACGACGACGCAATACGAGGATATGTTAGTCCAGGCCGGGTATGACCGCGATACAATACAGATTCGCGATATCTCAGAACATGTGTTTCCGGGGATTTCGGCTTATATCCGCGAGAAGGACAGAGCATTGAAGAAGTTTGGGATGGGAGTAGGAAAGTTTAAGGTACCGGGGTGGCTTTTTGGGTGGTGGGGTAGGTCGGGGGTTATTAGAGGGGTTGTTGTGGTCGCGCGACGTTAGTCTGGTATACAAGATTCTGCGAATGTGCCCACGATTTTATTGGTGCATCGCATACAATATTGGATGAATGTCGGAGTCCATAAATGTCTAATCTCGCGAGGATCGTAGGATCCCGCAACGCATCCAAGCTAACTTTTTTCGGAACCCGACTAGCGATAATCAATCCTGTGGGGTGAGAATGCGAATCTTGAACACAGAGGCCTATCGGGCTTATTTGATGAAGCACTAGCATGCTAAGCCTTTTTGAGTTCCCGATCAAGAGATAAGTCGGGCGAAGCAATGGTGAAGAATATATAAATACGAAGGATGTTCTCCCGGTCCAACACGGCATCGACAAGCCTACTAAATCAAAGCAGATAAACTACATCTTCCACGTTAGCAACTCGATAATCGCACCATGAACCCCGTCAACACAAAGCCCTACACCCTCCCATCCGACGCAACCTGGCTGAGTACCGCCCCCATAATCCACCCCACCTGCACCTGATACTAACACAATCCAACCAGTAACCGGCTGCTCCTCCGGCATAGGTCGCTCCCTGGCAATCCTCCTGTCCTCCAAGCCCAATCAACGCATAATAGCAACAGCCCGCAACCCCTCATCCCTCTCGTACCTCCCCTCCACCCCCAACATCCTCAAATTAGCACTAGACGTGACTTCCCCATCGTCCGTCGACACAGCATTCACGGCTGCAGCGCAGTACTTCGGGGAGGGCTTCCATTTAGACGTTGTCGTAAATAATGCTGGCTACTCACTATCTGGTGATACCGAATCCGCAACCGAGGAAGAAACGCATTTAGAAATGGAAACGTTGTTCTTCGGGACTGCACGGATTACCACGCGTGCGTTGCCGCTTATGCGCCAAGAAACTGGTGGGAGGAAGGGAGGTGTGATTTTTAACATTTCGAGTCTGGCGGGTTTATGTGGGTTTCCGGGACATGCATATTACCACGCGGGGAAGTTTGCGGTGGAGGGGTGGTCGGAGTCTGTGGCGAGGGAGATCCACCCTGATTGGAATGGTATGTCTTTTATTGACTTGACCCATGATTGTTTATGAGGTGGTTGCTGACAGGATAGTCAATATTTGTATTGTCGAACCAAGCGGCGTGAAGACCAACTTCGATGGCCACTCCAAAGCACGTATACAGGCTCATCCTGACTACGCCGGTGAGGACATGCCTTCCCGGAAGCTTGAGAAGTATGTGAACATGGGGATCAAGTCTGGGATTGGTATGATGGAGCCGAGTGCTGTGGCGGAGACGTTGTGGAATGTTGCTAGCCGTGGAGAGAGAGTGCCGTTGAGATTGCCGTTGGGCGCAACGTGTTGGAAGATGGCAAAGGCACGATGTGAGGGTTTTATTCAGGAACTTGAGGTGGTTAAGGGTGTGAGTACTTTTGGGGAGGGTGTTTAATTAGATGTTGTTGTGGTTTGAAATGTATATGAATATTAGGGTATCTATGATTCGTATCATTCATTGATATGTTCATGATGTGACATACATTCATTCGTCAGACATAAATTTGCGTGCGAAAATATATACCTGTAGCAACCTGCAAACAGGTAGGGCAATTGTTGACTTCAATCGCTTTTCTCCACCCACGGCACTTCAACACCCAAGCTATCTGCAACCTTCATTGCAGACTCCATACATCCCTCAAGCAACACCATGCCATCATAACACCAAGACCCCACGAGCCAGACGTTCCCGTCGCCATTGCGCCAGAGCCGTTCCTTCTCGCCCTGGCCAATGGGTGTGCCATTGGCCATTAACTGATTGACAATTTGTCTGCTCTTCACGCTTCGCAGTGTCCGTGAGAATTGTACGTGATGAACGATTTTCGATGGATCGATAGGAGATATGGGGAAATTCGTAACATAGACAGAAGATGGGTGTTCGTGATGTGTTTCCGTGGCAGTGGCATCGGAGCAGATGTGCAAGACGTCGCGTTGGTTGCCTGGCTTGGTGGCTTGGATTTTCGTCTCCTCACCACAATTGGGAATAACAGTTGCATCGCGGTGGATAATTGATTGAACGGGGACAACAGGTATTGACTTCATTACTCCACGGAGAGGTTGGTAAATCGTGCCCACAACGTTCGGTGTCACTGCCATGACCACATGGTCAAATACAGCAGAACCTTCCTTTTCCCCATCGACCCATGTAACGCGTGCTTTCGTACCGATATGTTCCACGGAAGTGACAGTAGTGCGAAGTTTAATGGACAGACCATTGGCGATGGTAGCTTGGACATGCTGAACGCCACCGGTGACGTAGTATCGCGGCCGGCGGTATGTCTTTTTCGCGAATTCCACAAAATCCCTCGCTGGGAAATCCAGAAGCTCTTCATGCGAGCAGGTCGTGATACTCGTGAGCATGGGGCAAATATATGTTCGGATAAAGTAGCGTGGCAACCAGATGCGTTCGAGATACTGTCGGAGTGATTCCTCTTCGTGGTGAGCGGTGGCTTCCTTCGACTGGACGAAGAAACAGCACAGCGTGAGCCAGAGATAGCAGAGTCCCAGATACGTCGTTTCTATAATCCAGCTGGTGTAGCTGCTCGTTGGCGGACGGACCGGTGGGATTTGGTGGTTCGCAGACGAGTAAATGAAATGAGGTGTGTTTCTCCCGCAGAGTGTCGTTAACGGATATATAAACTTCTTCGTTCCATACTGTATCCCGAAGTAGTCGTACATGCGTTTCAGGTTATTGTGAAAGTTGTCATCGAATGCGCGCATGGGTAGGTCAATGCGATAAGGCGTCGAGTCGTGGCCATGGTCTTTCGTGATGGTGTAGGAGGCGGAGTCTAGAGAGAGATGATCTTGCTGCGCTGTGTTAGCACGAGTATTTTGACAAAGGTAGTAAGATTTACGGTTTCAAACAATTGCACATCATATCGGCCCTTCTTGTCCTGCTGGAGAAGAAACGCAGTGACCAGACCAGCCATGCCCGAGCCGACAACGGCGACGGTTTGCTTGTCCGCCATGACGCCAATGGCTTAACAGAATGAATATAAAATATAACAATATGCCAGGGTCCTCCCCGGGAACAATGCTCAAAAATTAAAAAGGGTGCTGGGAAATTAAAGTCTTCCAGTAGATTCTGGTTGGGGTTCAGCTGAAAATCGGCTGACTAACCTCTGTGTTCCACGTGGATCCCAGGATACGCGAGTACACAGGTCATGTGCCGGTTCAGAGAAGCCGGAAGCCGGCCCCACCAGTCTTGGCATAGAGTACACAGGTCATGTGCCGGTTCAGAGAAGCCGGAAGCCGGCCCCACCAGTCTTGGCATAAGCGGCGCGGCACCTGACCTTTTAAATACCATTGTACGAACAGTGAAATTCAATCCTAAATTTCCTTCTGTAAATATTTCATTCTTCTAGCTTAAAAAAGCCCAGACTACTTTTCACTAGTTACCACTCAGTTATTAACTGCTTACAACTGTCAATATGGATCCAGAAGATTCTTCGAGAAGTTCTGGCGAGGAAGAGGACATAATTTCAAATATTGATGATGCTGCTGAAGAGGTGAGAAATCCGGTTACCAAAATAATCCTAATTTCCAAGTACTTACTAACTACTTGCAAATTATTTAGCAACCAAGTGCTTTCACTCACTTAACAGATGCAAAATCAAATCCACTTCAAACACTGTTTATTGAGTATACAGATGATCTGCCAGAGTACCCAAGAACACATATACATGGGTATACCTATATTGTATCTGTTGTTGGCCGATTACAAGAAGCAGAACATCTAATACAAGATGTATGTACTTGTACTCATTTATAACTGGTTAACAAGTAGTCGGCAACTAGTTATTAACTAGTTGAAAGATACAATACTCCCGCGCAAGTATCCGTGGTGCCAGAGCAAGTGTCAAGTCATCATTTCTAAACTGTTCAGTGAAGAAATGGATGTGGAAATGTTCTGGGGCTTTGATATGTGAATATTTAAAGCCAAGTCTTCGTACACTATATCACACTTACCTTGATGAGACTGCATGGGAGGAAATCCAGAGTATTCGAAAGAATATTGATTTGATTGAAAGGGACATCCGAAAGCGAAATGCATATAGGTGGCTATGTTTCAACTGCCTTATAACTAGTACGTAACTGATTGCTAACTAATTATGATTTTATTCTAGTCTTTATCGGTCAAAGAAGACATTCTTTCAAAAAGGCCATGCATGTCTTGAGCAACTCCCAACCTGTGCACCAAGATTTAGAAGGCACTTTTATCCTGTAAGGATAATTACTACTTCATGATTAGTTCAGCATTGGTTTCTGACTAGTTATATAGAACGTGAACAATGAATACCATCTAGACCTCGTAAGGAGTCGCGACTCGTCAGGTTCGATTCGACTCAGAACCGCCAAGATTCAGGGTCAGGTTCCAAGGCCTTGGAGTCGCGATCCGACTTCAGGATTTTTGGAATCGAACCTGGCAGGTTCGACTCGAACCTCAGGTTCCACAAACAGTGCAAACATAGGAAATCCTGTGATATGCATATTTTATGCACATCCTGTCTGTAATTTTGTGTAATTGGTTTACAGTTCAGGCAGAGATCAGAGCAAATAATTCTAGTAGGGAATCAGCTGAGAGCTTTCATGTTTCTAATCCTACTTCTAATCCTACTATTCTTTAAGGCTTATTATACACAAACTGATCCTCATCTCACCTCAGACGCTTTGGAACCCGTCCTGATGTTCGCCTCCGAGTATTATTTTCGCCATACAGGTTGCTGTTGTCAGGCAGAGGATTTTCATCCTCATTGTTCTCATTATTTAGTTCATTCAGTGCCTCCTGGTCCTCTGTAATATCAATCCTGGGCCTTTTACTGGGCACACACTCACTGGGCAGCCGTAGCAGCGGGGATATAGTCACTGGGGCATCTTCCTCATCATCACTAATTGGATTGAATTCATCTCCTGTTTTATGTGCATCCTTTTCTTCCCTTGCTGCTTGGATCTCCCAGGCTGTGAGGTATTCATCAACAAGGGCTAGCTGCTCTGATTCAATATCAAATTTTGATGTACACATAAACATCATAAGATCCCTTATTGTTGTGGATTTGAGAGAGCCTTGACGGTAGTGACATATATCACGAGCTGAATTGAATAGTTGTTCAACACCAGAACCAGTAGCAGGTGTTGTAAGCACATCTCGTGCTAGGCTTGCAAGGATAGGAAATTCATGCTGTTGATCCTTCCAGAAAAGCCGCGGATTGATCAGACGAGTGCCTAGAAATAAGATAAGCAAGGGAGATAGAAGAGGTCAGGGTGAGTAGCATACTGCTTCCAAGATATCGTGTAAGTTCATTGTTGACGTCCATCTGTGGCTGGAAGGCTGTAGTTGATGTGATAAGCATATCAATATCAGAGACCTGATCGGCCGAATATTGACCATTGGATCTAGGCTGTGTATCTGAATATTGCTGTTGGTAGGGCACAAGGCAATCCTCAAGGCTTTTGCGGTATCGTACGCGCCAGCATGGCTCCCAATCCTTGGTTGAAAAGAAATGAAGCTTATTTTGCGGGGCCAAAATTGTACCAATTGCATACAGATCACCAGGGATTTCATCAGTCATGCTATAATACTGGGATAGCTTCAACTTGGCTTGCTTTAGGGCAGATAGCATCACTGTCTTCCAGTTGACCTTCTTTCGTGCAAGCTTTGCCATCGATTTCTCTAGATGACTGAACAGTTTGTTGTAGATACCAAAAATGGTATGGACAGTGATATCCTTACTCTTCGACAGGGTGGTTGTGAAGGTATAAAAAGGCTGGGTGATTGTAAGAAGATAATCAACCTGCCGCCATTCCTCTTGGCTTAGCTGTAGATCATGGCGACTGTACTGCATACAGAATTCATCACAAACAGTTTGTAGCCGCTTAGCACGTCGAAGCATCAGATATGTTGAATTCCAGC